>NW_026075689.1:0-1311 GCF_014885135.2 Alexandromys fortis
AGAGAGAGAGAGAGAGAGAGAGAGAGAGAGAGAGAGAGATGGCTCAACAGTTTAAAGTGCATACTGTTCTTCCAGTGGACTAAAGTCTTTTTGTTTTGTTTTGTTTGCCAGCACCCACTTAATGTTCACAATCCCCCGACTCCAGCTCTAGCAGACTCTGAAGCCATCTTCCAGTCTCTGCAGGCTTTATTTACATGCACATATCCACAGATACACATAGAATTTAAAAATAAAAAAATGATATTTTATAAAGAAATTTTTCTCAAAAAATAAAATCTTAAATACGTCTTAGGATATAATTTCTGATCTTTTTGGAAACTCTACTTCCTTGGGTCAAAAGCATCATTAAGTTAAATTCTTGATTTTTGTATAAGTGTAAAGTAGAGACACAGCAAAAACTCATTTATGCATTAATCAATGAAAGAACCAGCAATATAGTCTAGGAGTGTGGAAGTAAAATTTGAAGAGCAGTGCATATGCAGGTTAGAAGAATGTCGAAGAGGAGCATTTAGGTTGTTTCCAGGTTCTGGCTATAACAATCAGTGCTGCTATGAACATAGTTGAGCACATGTTCTTGTGGCACAATTGAGCATCCTTTGGATATATACCCAAAAGTGGTATTACTGGGTCCTGAGGAAGGTTGTTTTTTAATTTTCTGAGAAATCGCCACACTGACACCCAAAGGGGCTGTATCAGCTTGCATTCCCACCAGCAATGTAGAAGTGGTCAGTTACAAACAGATGCAAATGGCACCTGTGGGGGCAAGATTGTCTCTTCATTAAAAGGCAGATTTTCTGTGTATGTTCTTTAGTAAAGCCATTTATATAGCTGGTTATCTACAACTAATAGGGTTAGCTCAAAGCCAACAAAAGGCAGACACAGCCTGGAGGGTGCAGCAACTAGAATATTTGATCTTTATTTACCCCATTTCTACGTCTTTCTCAGTTTTCCCTCATATCCACCCAACTCCAGCTCCTCTCCATGAAATTTGGACTGACTGTCCCTTTACCATAACTCACTTCTTAGTCCACACTGACACGAAGAAACCAGAAGAGGAGCTCTTCCTGTCTTCTAGGTTTTTTCATAGCTGTGTACAATTCCCTTGGGGCTGTGCTGAAGCTTCTTACACTTTACACACCTACTCCATGATGTGGGAATGATTTCTTACTAATAAAGAAACTGCCTTGGCCCATTTTATTGGATAGAAAATTAGGTAGGCGGAGTATACAGAAGAGAATTCTAAAAAAAAGAAGGTTAGAGGAAGAGTCGCCATGATGCTCCCACTCCAGACAGACGCAGGTTAAGATCCTC
>NW_026075690.1:0-1420 GCF_014885135.2 Alexandromys fortis
TACTTTAACTGCTTTTCTGGAGACCCACCGGCAGGAAAGAAAGCAAAGGAACATCCCTGTCAATTACAGACCACAAGGAAGTTCCCCTGCCGGTCAGGGGGAGTGTGGGCAGCTAGATCACAACAACTCTCCCTGTTTTCTGGTGGAAGAACTGCAACCTTTATTATGGTATCAAGCGAGGCCGGGGCCAAATGCCATCTTGTAATGGCAGCCATTCAAATCGGCTCCCAGCAAAGGGCTTGACGGCAAGAGACTCCTAGGCCATCACTCCTACTGCGGAAGCTTTATGTGGTCTGTAGTATTCTAGGGAGATACTTTCTAATCTGAGGGCTTTTGTTTGGTTTTGTTTTCAGGACTTTTTTTTTTTTTAACAATTCTGTCTATTAAAGTGATGAAATTGTTACATCTTCTTATTCTTTCTTGTTTCTATTTTGTGTGTGTGTGTGTGTCTTTGTGTATGTGTGTGTGTTTGAACACTAGTCAGAAAGTGTGAAGTCCTGAGGTCAGTTGAATTGGAGCCTGAACCTCATTAGGTTCCAATGAGATCCAACAACTTTTTATTCTAGACAATTCCATCCCCGTGATTCCTTCTTCGATGCTTGATACTATGTTGGGACTAGAGGAATTCTATGTATATTTTATGTTAGCTGAATTTAAACAGAAGAAGTAGGGGACTCTAGCCGGGCGGTGGTGACGCACGCCTTTAATCCCAGCACTCGGGAGGCAGAGGCAGGCAGATCTCTGTGAGTTTGAGGCCAGCCTGGTCTGCAAGTGCTAGTGCCAGGACAGGCTCCAAAAAAGCTACATACAGAAATCCTGTCTCGAAAAACCAAGAGAGAGAGAGAGATTTACATTTAGACTGCGCTTGTTTCACCTGATGGAAGCTACTTAAAGTGGGTGTTTGGTTGGAGCCTGCAGTTCACCCCTGCATGATCTGGAAAGCCCCATTTCTCTCTCTCTCTCTCTCTCTCTCTCTCTCTCTCTCTCTCTCTCTCTCTCTCTCTCTCTCTCTCTCTCTCTCCACACCCTACCTCCTCAGAGAGCCTTCAAAGAAAGAAAAGTCACCAAAAAGCCCAGCTCAGCATTCTTGGCCACTATTGCAACTTCCTTGCCTATTGCTGCTACCAACCCAAATCCCCACCTAACCACTCAGCTTTAGACCATACTTGGGCATAAATCCAGCTTGTGGCTGGCATATCATCACCCCTTACCTACATCCTATAAAGTCTCCCTGCTTTAGTTCAGGGGTACAGCTTCTCCTGCCTCTGTCTCTGGGACTTTGCTCAAATAAACCTGTTGTTACACTTTTTCAATTCTGCTTGATCTGAGGAGAAATTTATTATGGGAGGGGACAGAAAACCTATTACTGGATACTGAACGAACTTTAAAAATTAATAATCGTTATGCTTGTGAGGTATAT
>NW_026075691.1:0-1352 GCF_014885135.2 Alexandromys fortis
ACATTAAAAAATTAAGCTCAAAAAATAAAATAATAAAATAAAAATTAAACTCAACTTCTGAAGTCCTTAGAAAAAAATGCAAATAAAAATTACAATGAAACTCTACCTCACCCCAGTCAGAATGGCAGTTATGAAAACAAATGTGGGCAGAGTGGACAAAAGGAACAATTATAGACCGCTGGTGGGAAAACAAACTGCTCTTGCTGCTGTGGAAATCAGTGTGCACATTCTGCTGCTATTTTCACACTATTGGAAATAGGAATGTTTACATAAATTCATTTTCTGGTAATTTACTACTAGTGTATAGAAAAATCAAGAGACGTGTGTGTTGTTTGTTGCTGAATTTGTTCATTAGCTCCAGAAAGTGGGAGACAGAGTCGTCAGGATTTTCTACATATGAAATCATAGTGTCTACATTTTCTTTTACTTCTTCCTTTTTTCTTTGGATACTTTTTTTTATTCTACATAGGAACTCCACTATTCCCTTGAGCAGAGCAGACATGGTGAGAGCAGACTTTCATACCTTGTTACTGATTTTAGGAGGTGTTTTCCATTTTGCCACATTAAACATGTGTTTTAGTTGTGCACTTTTCACATATGATATTTATAATCTACTTGCAAATTCCATCTATACATAGTTAGATGGATTTTTCTTACATGTGAAGGGATGTTGAATTTTGTCACACGTGTTTCTGCATCTGTTGAAATAACCGTGGTTTTTAATCCTTCCTTCAGTTACTGCAGTATAACACATGGATAGAACCACTCTTGCATTAAGTCCCATGTGATCACGGCATGTGATATTTTAACATGCTGCTGAATTCAGCTTTTTAAGCTCTGCTGAGGATTCTTCTATCAATGTTCATCAAGCATAACATTAAAGTGTACTATTGTTTCAAATAACTTGCAATTTTATAAGATATTGTTAGCTTTAAAGTAGATGGTTTCCTTCCTTGAATGTGTGCCAATGCAGAAGACTTCAGTTATCTCCATGAAAATTAGAAAAAAGTAAACCAAACAATTTATACAATTAATATAAATTTAGACCCTGCCATATTTTTTAGGAAAGATTTTTTTTATTTTGTTCTTGCTGTTAATACTCCCCATTCCCTCCCACTGGTCTCTCCTATTCCTCCACCTCCTTCCTGTTTAAACCTTTCCACATCTGATATCCCCCACTCTATGTTTCTGCTTGCTCATTTGTTTTGGAGTTTATGTTTTTATTACATTTCTCCCTTCCCTTTCCTCCCTCCAAACACTCTCATATACACCTACTTACTCCCCTCCAAATTTGGGGCCTCTATTTTCATCAATTGTTACTGCATGCACAATAGATTTGTGTGTGTGTGTAT
>NW_026075692.1:0-1393 GCF_014885135.2 Alexandromys fortis
CTGTAGACCAGGCTGGTCTCGAACTCACAGAGATCCGCCTGCCTCTGCCTCCCGAGTGCTGGGATTAAAGGCGTGCGCCACCATCGCCCGGCTAAGCATCTTCTTAAATAAGTCACTATATAATGTAATAAAATATGCATTGATTCCATGACGTGTTTGTGGAGCATCTACAAGGTTGTATTGGAGCTGATCACACTAACGGAAAGAGACAATCCCAGAGATTACACAGAAGGAACCAGATATAAATAAATATGCGTGAGTTGGTAGAAGTAGTATCAATTAGAAAATTATTACATGATGATGGTGATTTAGGATAGTTTATGATAATTGAAGAAACAAATGCTCAATTCTTAGAATATTTTAGAGTTTGTAAAATGTCTAGATAGAACATTAGATTCTAATGGAAGGCAAAAGAGACATTGGGACAACTTGGAAGAGTAAGTTGTAAAGAAAGAAGTAACTTTTAAGGCAGAAGTCAGGACTTTTATGTTCAGTTTGAAATCCTTTTTAAAAATCCAAGTGCAGATTTTGGATAATTAAATTTCGACTCTGAGGTTAAGGAAAACTTGAAGGCTAGAGAGAGAGAGATTTGAAAGCATCAGGATGATTATAGGATTTAAAATCATAAGGCTCCCAAAATTGAGAGGTAGAAACTGAGAAACTGTTGAATTCTCATCCTTTACTGCTCTCCAAGATTGCAAACACATTGTATGACCTTGTTTTTCCTGACTTCTGTAAAGAACAAGTGGGGGGGGGGGAGGGAGCAGGCTTGGTTTTCAGTATACACATAGTGGTTCACAACCATTTCTAACTCTAGTTTCAAAGGATCCATTGCCCTCATCTGACCTCTTTAAACGCCAGGCACATACCCGGTACATATACATACATGCAGGCAAAACACTCCTAAAATAAATAAATATATCTTAAAACAACAACAAAAACCAAGTAGGCAGATCAAAAGTGCAGCAAAAACCTTTCCCCCTTTTTCACAAAAGATGAACTGTTCTGCAGAGCAATCATTCACCTAAAAGATTCATTTATTTAATTGATTCCCTATCCAATATAGTATACCTAATGGGGAAGTAGAAAGCACAAATGCATAAAATTGAAAATCAACTTAAAACTCAGTATATCTTCTTGTAGTCGTTTATATCCAATCCCTTCAGTTCTGCAAAAATATCGGTGATCTTTTCTAAGTACAAATTTGTTCATGTCTACCACTTCTCTCGTCCTATTCTTTCGTGACACTTAAAAGATTTTTTAATGGCAGTTAAGATACCGTGTAAAAAATTCAGCGTGAGCCGGGCGATGGTGGCGCACACCTTTAATCCCAGCACTCGGGAGGCAGAGGCAGGCGGATCTCTGTGAGTTCGAGACCAGCCTGGTCTACAAG
>NW_026075693.1:0-1366 GCF_014885135.2 Alexandromys fortis
GGTGTGCTGTTAAGTCACTAATGTGAGCTTTCTCCATTTTATTTGTGTGGGCACTTAGTGCTATGAACTTTCTTCTTAGCACTATTTTCACAGTGTCCCATAGGTTTGGATATGTTGTGTCTTCATTTTTGTTGAATTCAAGGAAGAATTTAATTTCTTTCTTTCTTTATTCCTTGACCCAGAGGTTGTTCAGTATTTGACTGTTTAGTTTTCATGAGTTTGTAGGCTTTATCAGGGGTATATTTTTGTTAAATTCTAAATTTACTCTATGGTGATCTAATAAGACACAGGTGGTTACTCCAATTTTTTAGATCTATGGATGTCTGCTTTGTTACTGAGTATGTCACCAATTTTTGAGAAGGTTCCATGAAGTGCTGACATGAAGGTATATTCTTTTGTGTTTGGGTCGAATGTTCTATAGATGTCTTTTACGTCCATTTGATTCGTTACATTTGTTACTTCTCATATTTCTCTGTTAAGTTTCTGTTTGGTTGAACTGTTCTTTGATGAAAGAGGAGTATTGAAATCTCCTTCTATTAGTTTGTGGGGTTTGATTGTGATTTGAGTTTTTGTAATGTGTTTTTTTTTAGCATATGTGTGTGCTTTTATATTAGGGGCATAGACATTCAGAATTGAGACTTCATCCTGATGAATTGTTCCTGTTATGAGTATAAAGTGTCCTTCTCCATCTTTGTGAATTTAATATTTTCTTTGATCAATGAGTCCATTTCCTTTTTAGTAACTTTAGCACCTGAGATTCTTTCTTCTATCTTTTGTGTTCTGTTGGTTATACTTAACTCTGTAGTTCCTCTTCATTTACCCAGATTTTCCATATCCAGCCCTTTCTCGGTTTGTGTTTTATTACCCACTTTTTGGTCTTAGAGTCTTGAACTGTTTCCTTTACCTATTTGATTGTTTTTTCTTTTTTTGGGGGGGGGGTAATCTTGGAGGTATTTCTTAATTTCTTCTAACTTTTTGTTTGTCTTCTCTTCCATTGATTTAAGGGAGTTTTTCACTTTTTTAAAGGTCTTCATCATTTTCATAAGGTTACATTCATAGTTGTTTTCTTCTACTTCTTCTGGGTTAGGATGTTCAAGCCTTCCTGTTGTGTGTTTCCTGGATTCTGGTGTTACCATGTTTCTTTTCAGGATGTTGGAGGAATTCTTGCATTGGCACCTACCCATCTCTTTCTTTAAATGAGGCCAGCAGAGTCTTGGCATCTTGGTCTAATCTTTGCTTGGCTGAATGAGTACTTGGGAGTTTTTATTGTTCTGCCTTCTCTCAGGTCCTTTCAGCACTGGATCAAGATGTGTTGCAGGATTCCAAGGACCTCACAGGCAAAAAAGTGGGTTTGGGGGCAGGGTAG
>NW_026075694.1:0-1353 GCF_014885135.2 Alexandromys fortis
CCTTTAAAGGTAGTGCTTTATTTTCAAATCGTGGCCTAGTGATATTTGATATTTTAGTCTCAATACATTTCATTGAAGGAATTTTTTTCTTTCATAATACCATATACTCTCTCAATTTTAATATAAGATAAACTGCAGAAAGAAATGCCTAGAGTAACCAAGACAAAAAGGGTTGTGGAAACAATTTCTGAAGGACAAACATTGTATTTCAAGTCTAAATAAGTAAGGCTTATGAAGAGTCAATTTGAAAGGTGTTTTCCTCTTCATTTGCTGTAACTTGGGCACTGGTTTTCACCGTCTCTCATATCTTAAGTATCTTGTTACAACTTCAGAACCTGAATTATTATAGTCTCTAAAATCTATGCAAATTAATATTTATATGGCATATCTTTTAATGGATGTTATTTAGAGAGTGTGTTTTACATAAACAATACTTTGATAAATAGGTACGTATTGAGTTTTTAAAGCATATACAAAAGGAAGGAACAGTTTTACTACCTACCTAAGGGTCTACTGTTAAAATTCCCTTTCTTCATCTTATCAGATAGTAAATGATTGGGCCCATGTGTGCTTGCAATTGACGTCAGAAGCGCACACAGCTAATGTTCACTGCTAATTTATCTTTACTTCTCTGGACATAGAAAGAAAGTAGCCACACTGAATCTGCCAGAGCTAAGAATTCTGCAAAATGCATTCAGTGTCAGGCTTGGAAGATGTATTTCCAACCAGAGCTAAAACTCCATGTTTATCAGTCTTGGGTGTTAATGCATGCGCATGGGGAGTCATAACGTCTCTGTAATAAGCACCACAGTTGTGTTGATCGTCTGGCTAAATGAAAAAAAGGCAACAGGTTAATCATTTCACTGGAAGAAGCCCAAAGTAGTGATTAGGCTAACAGGGAGCCCTGAAACCATCTTCCTCTTGGAGCAGCACCTGGCGCTTACAGGGTTGACAACTGTGGCAGAGTAATTATCCCGCAGAAATCACGTCCAAAAGCATTGCAAACCAATGTGAGAGCTAAAAGGCTTTATGAGGGCCTCGTCCAGGTAGGTCTGGTCACCCACAAGGCTTCTCCTGGTACCCACAGGCAGCTGCTTCTTGGTCTTCTAAGAAAAAGTGTGAGCTCCCTTCGCCTCTCTTTTTCAGGGCCAGAGGGCCAGCAAAGCAAGCAAAGCAATCTATTCTCTAAAATGCTTAAAGCCTCATCTCAAAAACACCTGAAGGAGTGGACAGTCTTCAGCTCTGAAATGCAGCTCAGCTTACTGGAATTTATTTATTTATTTATTTATTTATTTTGGTTTTCTTCTTCTATTTTTTTCTTTTTTTTAATTTATTTATTTATTTATTTATTGA
>NW_026075695.1:0-1387 GCF_014885135.2 Alexandromys fortis
ATAGTGAGTTGCTTTTAAAAAATTAATTTACTGACCTTCCATTTTAGTGGAAGAGACAGTAAACATGGTTTTGTTTGTTTGTTTGTTTGTTTTTCAAGACAGGGTTTCTCTGTAGCTTTGGAGCCTGTCTTGGAACTAACTCTTGTAGACCAAGCTGTCTTCAAACTCACAGAGATCCGCCTGCCTCTGCCTCTTGAGTGCTGGGATTAAAGGCGTGCGACACCACTGCCCAGCAGAGAAAGTAAACATGTTAACAAATAAGATAATTTCAGAAGTCCTGGAGAGATTGTTCGGCAGTTAAGAGTGTTTGTTACTCTTTGCAGAGAGCCTAGGTTCAATTTCCTGGCACCCACATTATGACTCACAGCCATCTCGAGTTCCGGCTCCAGGGATCTGAAACCCTCTTCTGACTTCTCCCACTGGGTACACATGTGGTGCACATGCATACATGCAGACAAAACATTCATACACATAAAATAAATTTTTAAGAAACTTTAAAAAAAAGAGAGAGAGAGAGACAATTTCAGCCAGGCAGTGGTGTGGCACACACATTTGAGTTTGAGGCCAGTCTGGTCTGCCGAGTGAGTTCCAGGACAGGCTCCAAAGCTACAGAGAAACTCTATCTCCAAAAACAAACAACAAAAAAGACAATTTCAGGGATTGAATTGTAGGAAAAAAATAGAAGTAAAAGAGAGTAATGGAGCAACCCCTCAAAAATGGGGTTGGGGGGGCTAGTGGATGAAGTACTTGCTGTGCAAGCTCGAGGAGCAGAGTTGGGTTCTCCAGTGCCTATCTGAAGTTGCCTGGGCGGGTGTGGCAACCCACCTGTAATCAATCCCTGCACTTGGGAGGCAGAAATGGATCCCTGGGGCAGACTGGTTAGTGAAATGATGAGCTCTGA
Organism: Alexandromys fortis; assembly: GCF_014885135.2. Taxonomy (NCBI): domain Eukaryota; kingdom Metazoa; phylum Chordata; class Mammalia; order Rodentia; family Cricetidae; genus Alexandromys; species Alexandromys fortis. Next base: position 902 of record NW_026075695.1, read on the forward strand.
GCTCAACAAGAGACCCCATCTCAGTAAACAAAGTGGAGCACAGTCAAAAAAGTCACTGGCTGGGCAGTGCTGGCAAGCACTTTGATCCCAGGGCAGAGACAGGTAAATCCTCGAGTTTGAGGCCAGCCTGGTCTACAGAGTGAGTTCCAGGATAACCAGGACTACACAGAGAGACCTTTCCTTTAAAACCCAAACAACAACAACAACAAAAAACCCTAAAAAACAAAAACAACAACAACCAAAAATCACTACCAACAAAACAAAATGAAAAAGATACATGGCCATAAAGGCGATGGTGGCACACGCCTTTAATCCCAGCACTCGGGAGGCAGGCGGATCTCTGTGAGTTAGAGACCAGCCTGGTCTACAGAGCTAGTTCCAGGACAGGCTCCAAAGCCACAGAGAAACCCTGTCTCGAAAAAACAAAAAACAACAACAAAAAAAATTTCTGGCCTTCAGCCACACACACACACACACACACACACA
>NW_026075696.1:0-1391 GCF_014885135.2 Alexandromys fortis
AAGCTCATGCCCTGTGAAGTCTTAGAGCTAGCCCGCACCAGACACCACAGCACCCGAGCTTTGATCTCGGACTTCATAGTCTCCAGAACTATGGGTGGTAAATTTCTATAGCCTAGGCACGATCTAGTGTAAGGTACTTTGAAGCCCAGAAGTCCAAGGTACCCTCCTTATTGTTTGTGTCCACAGTCACATTAAAAAACAAGGATGAGTTGAGCAAAGCAAAACCTTGCTAAGAGAAAATCGAATCACCTTATGAGTTCTGCCTGACAAGTGTGTACATTCCAGGGGAGGGGAGTGTGGGTTGAGGAAAGAAATAGATAAGAGACAACAAATAGAATCAGGAGGGCATCCAGTGAATACTGTGATCTGACTCAAGTATATTATTGAAAGTTTATATTCAATTCAAAATGGGGCAGGGGGAGGCAAAAGACTTCCTTACTATGATAAAAAGAAAAAACAAAGTAACTTCCTCCTCACATCTCCAAACATCAAGTAACCACATTCTAGAGCAAAATATTCTTTTGTCTATGCAAAACACCCTGTAGCCATACCTTATGTCAAAACATACTTTCATATAACCTTGAAGGAGCAAGAATAGGTCTGAACTCTCTGATATTTAGTCAAGGTGGAAAGGATTCATTTCTGTGGGCTCCCACAGTTCCTCTTTTTAGTTTAATAATGCCTGCACTTCTGCCTTAGGACAGATGACTGTGCCTGTCTTAGATTGTTTTCTTTAACCTTCCTTACTTAACCATCATTGGTTACACACATTCTGTCATACATTTCCTGTCTTTGATTAACTAGAAGGAAAAATATTTTACTCATCTTTTTCTACTAGCTATCTGTTTACAAATAGTTAAGGGAGAATGTATAGTTTGATGCCACATACACCTAAGCCAATGTTCCATTGAGATTTAACAAGTAACTTGGTAATCATAGGCAAGCGAATAATGCTTAGCAATACACATGCTCCTATGTACAAAAGTCCTAATTAAAGAGTCAAGGATGACCCAGTTGGAAAGGCCTATTTTTAAATTGGTTCAGTATGTCTTTAGCAGTTGTAACTCCATCAAAATACAAATTTGTTTTACTAAATGTCTCAAATCTAAGGACTCATTAGCATCACGCCAAATTTTCTATCATATGAACTCTAAACTTTTCCCAGCCAGTACCATTTTTATAATGAACAGAAGTGATTACAGACATTACCAGGTAAATACCATAATTCTAGTATGAACATTAACAATAAACCCACAATTGGTTAAATTACAACTCTTTTCTCTCTCTCTCTCTCTCTCTTTTTTTTTTTTTTTGGTTTTTCGAGACAGGGTTTCTCTGTGGCTTTGGAGCCTGTCCTGGAACTAGCTCTGTAGACCAGGCTGGTCTCGAAC
>NW_026075697.1:0-1395 GCF_014885135.2 Alexandromys fortis
GCCTGTCCTGGAACTAGCTCTGTAGACCAGGCTGGTCTCGAACTCACAGAGATCTGCCTGCCTCTGCCTCCCGAGTGCTGGGATTAAAGGCGTGCCCCACCACTGCCCAGCTTTATTTTTGTTTTTTTCGAGACAGGGTTTTTCTCTGGTTTTGGAGCCTGTCCTGGAACTAGCTCTTGTAGACCAGGCTGGTCTCGAACTCACAGAGATCCGCCTGCCTCTGCCTCCCAAGTGCCCGGCTCTACTAACTCTTTCTAAAGGATCCTTCAAGAACTCAGGCCAGAGCTGGGGCCACCGTGGTGGTGCAGCCTTTAGTTCCAGCACCCAGGAGGCAACAGAGCTCTACAAGCATGACTCACAGAGCGACTTCCAGGTCAGACAGGGCTACACAGTGAGATCCTATGTCAAAAATCAAAACAAAATTAAACTCAAGCCAGGCCTTACTCTCCTCTGCCCAGAGCTCTCCATAGCTCCCACTCACAGTAGAAGACCAAATCCTCAGCCTCCTTGGGACCATCTGCCTGTCCCCTCCTGTTTACACCTCTCCGTTCTGTCATGCACATGGCTCCAGGCCACGCTTCACTTCAGGGCCTCTGCACAGCTGGTCTTCCCTTGAGGATGGCCGCCTGTAAGCTCTTAATCCTTCAGGTCTGGGAGTGCCATCCTCCCCCTCTCACCCCAGCAGAATTTCACCATGTACTCTGTAGCCTGGCTGGCCTGCTACTCATGTGTAGGCCTGGCTAGGCTAGCCTCACACTCTCAGAGCTCCACCTGCCTTTGTCTCTTCTTTACAACTGATGTAGAAAAACCGCACCTGTCTCACGCAAGCTCTACACCCCTTTCTCCTTTTCTGATGCCACACTACCTTCCCGTGTTATATAGAACTGTTTACTGTATTCATTTGCTTGCTGTCTCTCTTTTATACTGGGGCTTGAAGCTAGACCTCATATATACTTAGCAAGCTCTCTTCCCTGGCTGAATCTCCAGAGAGCTGAATGGGCCTTGATGTTTCACATGCAAAAAGGGATCACTAGTAAAGGCGAAATCTTTCTTTAAGAATGAGTTGTGAGGGGCTGGAGAGATGGCTCAGTGGTTAAGAGCACTGGCTGCTCTTCCAGAGGTCCCGAGTTCAATTCCCAGCAACCACATGGTGGCTCACAACCATCTGTAATGAGATCTGGCGCCCTCTTCTGGCGTGCGGGCATACATGGAGGCAGAATGTTGTATACATAATAAATAAATAAATAAATAATTTTTTTTTTAAAAGAATGAGTTGTGATGCCAGGCCGTGGTGGCAGAGGCAGGCGGTCTCTGTGAGTTTGAGGCTAGCCTAGTCTACAGAGCGAGTTCCAGGACAGGCTCCAAAACTACACAGAGAAACCCTGTCTCAAAAAA
>NW_026075698.1:0-1381 GCF_014885135.2 Alexandromys fortis
TTTTTTTTTTTTTTTTTTTTTTTTTTTTTTTTTTTTTTTGTCTCTTCTTGGGCTCCATTTGTTTCATCCAATTCTGACATGTTAGTTTTTGTTTTATCATATTATATTTCATTTATACTGTTATTTTCCCCATAGACACCTGATTGTTTTTTGAAAGGCAAAAAAATGGGTTTATTAGGATGGTTGGGGAGATGTGGAGTAGCTGGAAGGAGTAGAGGGAGAGGAAACTGTGCTCAGGATACATTATAGGAGACAAAAATCTATTTCAATATTAAAAGGAAATCAATAGAAGCCACTCGTAAAATATTTTGAATGATTGTTGGAGATAAGACTTATCATTCAGTGATTTTTTATGTTAAAAAATCAATCTGACTTTTAAAATTTGTAAGTAGATATGTTCTAAGAATAGAGTATTAGATACCCATGACAATTTAAATTCAAATAAAAGAGTTTAATAAAAAATAGGGTCTTGAATATTTCTTCTGGTTTGAATGTAGAGTGTCTTCACAAATGGCTCATATGCTACAATTTTGAATGCCCCATTTGGGCATCTAACAAACCAAGCAGACTCTGCTATCTCCAATGGGTTGACTTTTCATGGATTATTGAGAGAAGGTGAAACCTAGAAAGTTGGCCTGGTTAAAGATCTGAGTCACTGAGGCATTCTTCAGAAATGTATATCTACTTGGGTTATTCCACCCATCTTTCTGCTTCCTGGAAGTCTTCACGGGAGTTGTTCTGCTTCATCGCCTTTTCCTCACTGTGATTTTCTGCCTCACCAAGCACAGAATAAGAAACTATGAACTGAAATGTCTGAAAACTTGAACCCAAATAAACCCTTTCAATTTGTTACCTCCTATATTTTGATCATTATAATGGAAAGTAAATAAGAAAATATTCAAAATTTCAGTGCCACCAAAAATATGGTAAAAATCACAAGCTATATACTTTAAGAGAAGGGAAGCACGTCAAAAATAAGACATTAAAAGCAAAAATGGGTGTAAAATTGGAGGGATTCAATGTGCTGAAAACTAAAAGCAGAAAAATATCTTAAGACAGAATAGTTGATAATAAAGCAGAATGCTATTACTTCCAGCAATTTTATGAACTAGAAAGCCATAAAAATTATCCTACTATAAAACATCAAGTAATATTGTTTGACAAACAGCAAATATAACTATGTGCTAAGCTGAATATGTAGGAATCTAGAAAAGAATGGCTAGAGGCCAGAAACAAGAAACTGCAGCCGGGCAGTGGTGGCGCACGCCTTTAATCCCAGCACTCGGGAGGCAGAGGCAGGCGGATCTCTGTGAGTTCGAGGCCAGCCTGGTCTACAAAGGGAGTTCCAGGACAGGCTCCAAAGCTACAGAGAAACCCTGTC
>NW_026075699.1:0-1390 GCF_014885135.2 Alexandromys fortis
AAGGTTTCTCTATGTAGCCCTCATTGTCCTAGAACTTGCTCTGTAGATCAAACTGGCCTTGAACTCAGAGATCTGCCTGCCTCTGCCTCCCAAGTGCTGGGATCAAAGCTATGCACTACCACTGCCAGTTCTAAAGCATATCTGATTTGCAAACTTTTATTAAAAATGCCAAAACTTTCTATTCTCCTTAAATACTATTCTTCCAGGCTTGAGATTTTTGTTGTTTTGTTTTGTTTTTTGAGACAGGGTCTTACTGTGTAGTCCTAGCTGACCTGAAACTTGCTATGTAGATCAGGCTAGCTTTGAACTCACTGTAGCTCAGGCTAGCTTTGAACTGCCTCTGCCACTGCCTCCAAGTTCTGGGATTCAAAGTGTACATCTCTATACCCTGAGGTGGGGAAAGGTTTAGAGTCTTAATCTGTAAACCTGGCTGACCTGGAACTTATTATGTAGGCCAGGCTAGCCTCAAACCTGCAGCAATCCTCCTGATTCTGCCTCCGAGGTGGTTCCCATCACAACCAGCATGGGCCTTACATTTTACAAAGTATTTTCCAATTTATTTTCTCATTTTCTCACAACAGTTTGTTCACATAATGACTATGATTCTCGTAGAATAGATAAGAAAAACTCTAATCATGTTATTAAGTTATCTGCTAATGAGCGACTGACTAGATATTGGACCTTCTCTCAATCTGCTCATTACAATATAACATTCTGAGCACATGGAAAGCACAGTTAGAAGCTGGAGCTGAGAGAATAGCTCAGTGGTTCACTTGTACCTACTCAATCGCAATACCTAAATATAATAGGTAAACATTTTGATTTACTATGTAGATGTGCATACTTAAAAATAGTGTAGCATTTCAAACAATCAAGTTAGAAGCACATGCCTAATAACTCAAGGGCAGAAAACTAAACCATGAGGCTAACGCAGCACAAACAGTAGAGAAGTCATAAGCTCCGCTGTCCAGCTAATTGCCTGCCTTATGGGGACACGGGACCATGGCTCACAACATAAGCCCCTGAGAGCATAAGACACCGAATAGCCATGGAGACAACAAACATTGATGTGGGAGTCCCCTCTGTTTGCTGTGATTACCATTAATGAATAAAGAAGCTGCTTTGGACCTATAGCAAGGCAGAACTTAGACAGGCAGGGAAAGCTAGGCTGAATGCTGGGAGGAAGGAGGGCAGAGTCAGGGAGAAGCCATGAAGCCGCCTGAGATAGATGCTGGGAACTACAGTGGGTAAGACACAGCCACATAGCAATACACAGATTAATAGAAATGGGTTAAATTCATATGTAAGAGTTAGCCAATAAGGGCTGGAGATATGGCTCAGTGGTTAAGAGCATTGCCTGCTCTTCCAAAGGTCCTGAGTTCAATTCCCA
>NW_026075700.1:0-1335 GCF_014885135.2 Alexandromys fortis
TCTCTCTCTCTCTCTCTCTCTCTCTCTCTCTCTCTCTTTCTCTCTCTCTCTCTGTCCCCCCATTATTGCAGAGTACAGTGTGTGTAATCAACAATAAATAAGAAAAACAATCAATGTCCCCGCAAACTATGTACAACAAGATAAGTAATATTTTACTAAAATGTGCATAGAAAAGATTTTAGTTCCAGAATGAACCAAGGAAAGAAGTGCGGCCATGTACAACTCGCAACTACACCAGAAACCTTATTTTCTAGGAGAAGGCTTCTCTTCTTGTAATCAAGATATTTATTGAAATATGTTTATTAACAGATTATTTGGATACTTGCAATACAGACAATGTAAAATATATAGACTGAAAAATACCTTATTGTTATGGAGAACTGCATATAGTTCCAATTAAACTTTACAGAAGTCTGTATATCCTGATTGATATAATTATCCGCACTCCGTCCTCACATAGGATCTGTCTTCTCCTTACCATAACCTCTGTTTGAGAACCACTCTTTGCTCCTCACATTAAGTATAGATGCCACCTCCTCCTTTGAGAAGCCTGACTTGATTAGTTTATGGAGAGCAGTTTAACAACTGCTTGTTTTTCAACTCCGTATGCTGGTTGTTCCTTTCATGTCCTTTATAATGATGTAATTCTAACTTGATTGTATAGCTTGCCTTCCATGTGTAAGGTCTAATGCTTGCCTAGCACGCACAAAGGATTTGATCACTGGCATTACAAAAATTAACAAAAGAAAAAAAAATGCAGAATCTTTTCTAGTGACTTCCTTTGTCAGAGCTCTATATTACTGGAGGCAGAGAAATTATTCATGATTTACTATGCTTGTTCTGTAGTACTTAGCATATTGGAAGTCACAATAGCAGTGCTTTCAATATTTGTTGGTTAAATAAGTAAGAACTTATTCTTCTTAAAGTGGATCTTTTCTTGTAAACATACCTTACTTTTCTCTCCCTAAATCTCTTCTGTAAGTAAACACTGATTGCATGAAAAGGAAAATCCCAGCACAAATTAAATCCATCCGCAAGAAGACAGTGGTTTGTGCAATGGGCACCCAGAAGTTGAAATGCAGAAACAGTGGGAAATCTGGCTTTAGAAATAGCACCAGAAACCCAAGTTACTGTTTGTCTTCACCTTTCTGTTTTTTACTCCCTACTAAGTCAGCTGTATTTTCAGGGAAAATCTCTGGGTGTATAAAACATGGCTTCCAGAAGCTCTGGACCAATCACCAGTCAGCTTTGCAAGTCAGGGAAGGTTTTTCCGTGACCAAGTGACAACAATCTCAAACAATTAACATGGGGACAAGGGAACACAGGGGCATTTAA
>NW_026075701.1:0-1391 GCF_014885135.2 Alexandromys fortis
GAGGGAGGGAGGGAGGGAGGGAGGGAAGGAAGGAAGGAAGGAAGGAAGGAAGGAAAGAAAGAAAGAAAGAAAGAAAGAAAGAAAGAAAGAAAGAAAGAAAGAAAGAAAGAAAGAAAGAGCAAATGTCCAACAATGAGGATAGAATATTGAAATCCAGGGCCAGAAAAGCTTACTTTAATGAAATCAATAGTATCTAACACCAAGTGAGTCAAACCCTTGGCCACTGAGCCATTGCTAGGTACTCAACATCCGCCCTTTTTGTTTTTTGTTTCTCTTTTTTTATTTTATTTTTTTGGTTGTACTATCCTTTTTATTTTTTAAAAAAGAAAACAAACTATCTTTTTTCATTATACATATGAATCCCAGCTCCCACTTCCTCCCCTCCTCCCATTCCCTCTACCTGTCCCCCAAACTCCCATTCACTCCTCAGAGAGGGTAAGGCATATGGCTTTGGGGAAGGTCCAAGGCCCTCCCTACTATATCAAGGCTGAGCAAGGTATATATCCAAAGAAAATAGGTTTCCCAAAAGCCAGTACAAATAGAAGGGATAAATCCTGGTGCTACTGCCAGTGGTCCCTCAGTCTGCCCCACCCATGCAACTGTCAACCACTACCAGAAGGACTAGTTTGGTCCTATGCTTGTTCTTTCCCTGTGCCTGGAGTTGGTGAGCTCCCATTAGCTCAGGTAGATTGTTTCAGTGGGTGAACCCATCATGGTCTTGACCTCTTTGCTCATATTCTCACTCCTCCCACTCTTTAACTGGACTTTGGAAGCTTAGCCCAGTGCTCCGCTGCGGGTCTCTGCCTCTGTTTCCATCAATTGCTGGATGAAGGTTCTATAGTGATATTTAAGATACTCATTAATCTGACTACAGGGCAAGGCCAGTTCAGGCCCCCTCTCCACTATTGCTTAGGGTCTTAGCTGGGGTCATCCTTGTGGATTCCTGAGAATTTCTCTAGTGCCAGGTTTCTTGCTAGCCCCAAAGTGGCTCCCTCAATTAAAATATCTCTTTCCTTGCTCTCATCTCTGCCTTTCCTCTATCTCGACTATCCTGTTCTCTCAAGTAACATCCGTCCTTTCTAAGTCAAGCATCCAAAATGTCCCCTCTCTAAACACTGTATTCTCAACAGCCAAAGTCAAAGAACTACATATTTTATTTTGTCTTTTCTTCTCTTTTCTCCTTCCTCTTTCCCTCTAATCTTATCCATTATTTTTATCTGTTCTTTTATTTCCTCTTTCCCTCTTTGCAAACCTCCCTTCCTTCTTGTTTTAGCAAACCAAAGGAGTCTCTCTGAGAATAAACCACAGCAGCAGGGCAGCTTGGGTGAGGGCATGGTCACTGTCTACTCCCATGTGAGGGCATGGTCACTGTCTACTCCCATGTGAGGGCA
>NW_026075702.1:0-1387 GCF_014885135.2 Alexandromys fortis
TGGAGCAGCCGGCCGGGGTCGGAGGGGTCGAGCGCCGGGTTCCGTTCAAGCACTGTTGAAGCAGGAAACCGCGGCGACTCCGGCGAGAACGTCTGAGGAGTGTAGCTTTGTGGGAGGACGTGTGTCACTGTGGAGGCGGGCTCTGAAGTCTCATATATACTTAAGATACTACCAAGTGTCTTAGACCACCTCCTGTTGCCTGCCAGCCAAGATATAGGACCCTCAGCTCCCTCTCCAGCATCATGTCTGCCTGCACACCGCCATATCCCACCATGATGATAATGGAACTGTAAGCAAGTCACCACAATGAAATGTTTTCCTTCATGGTCATGGTGTCTCTTCACAGCAACAGAAACCCTAACTGAGACACTTAGCTATACTGTCAAAAGAAGCAAGGCAATACTACTGTAAATAGGAATTGAAAATGCTTGCTGTGGTGGTCTATCTTTACTGTCAGCTTGATTGGATTAAGAAATATCCCTGGTGTGAGTGAAGGACAGCTTTGGGTGAGTCACTGAGAACATTTTGGTGAGGATTAACCAATGGAGGAGGGACCACCTTGAATGTAGGAGGCACTATCCCATGAGCTGGAGTCCTGGACTAAAAAAAGGGGGGTGGGCAATCAGTGAGACAGACATTGTCTTTCCTCTGCTTTCTGCTGAGATATAGGCAAGCCATCTCACACGCTTGTTGCCACCGGTGGCAGCCATTCCTGCCTCCATGCCACCTCTGCCATCATTCGCCGTCCCCCCAAACTGCAACCCACAATAAAATCTGTCATCTTTAAGTTGCTTCTTGTCAGATACTTAGTCACAGCAGCTACAAAAATAGTCAAAATTCTGGCCGTAAATGGAAATTAATTTGTAAGCACAAATAGAAGTCCAGACTTTTACATTCTGAAAATCCTCAGCCTGCATTCTCTGTTCCAAAAGGAGTCCAGCCTGGGTTAAGGAGTCTATCCTGAGTTAAAGGACTTGAGAAACACATGGAAATTTTCTTGTGACTAAGAGAGACATCTAAGAAAATTAGGAAGAGAGTGACTGCTCGCTATATGATTCAGGGCTGTCTCTTAAGGCTGGATACGAGTGAAACATTCATTCATGTCATTGGAAGTCTGTGTCCCACATTCTAGAAACAGTACCAGAGATGGGCCCTCCTTGGGAGGGTGGCCAATGTCCTGGAAAAGACAGGAAAGCTTGGGGAAGAGCAAAGACAGGTCCAAGTCAGACTCCTCATGCACAGCTTATGCTGGTCATATACACTGAGCAACATCTGCCCGCAGAAGCTTGTGGAAGCCTCCAGTGCAATGGTTTTCAACCTGTGGGTTGTGACCCCTTTGAAGTCACAGATATTTACATTATGTATGTTATTTATATTATATATTATA
>NW_026075703.1:0-1387 GCF_014885135.2 Alexandromys fortis
TTACTTCTCCTTCATGGTTGATCTTGATTTCTATTTCAATTTTCCCACTGACAGAGCCAAAACCTCCAAATTCTCCTTTCTCACTGTCATAATGTGAGGCATCAAACTGAGCATCATCATTAGGGAGCTGGACACTGGCTATCACCAGGTGGTTTTGTTCATCCGATGTGTGTGTTCCCAGGACAAGTCGATGAATGCTGAAATCTTTTCCCTCAGGCCTGGTAACATCTGGAAGCCACTGGGCAGTTAATCTGGGCCACTCCAGGGCATGGGTCATCACCAAATCATAAAGAAAAGGGGTGTTTTTCTTCCATATTTTGTACTCCTTGTTGATCACACGTTCTTCCACAGCGTCGTCAAAGGCAGCTTCCTTGTCAGCCATGGCGGTAGGCGAACCGGGAGGGGCTGGGGGGATCCCGGGGTCGTGCGTTGCAGGAGGGATGGGAAGGCGACGAGCGCTCCCCGGCTGATTTTTTAAAATAAGATATAGATGGAAAGTTTCCATTTTGTTACATGTGCTCATTAAAATTTTCCAGTACAATCCATCAAAAATAAAATAATTTCTTCATGGCGTATTCTTATCTTGGTGATAAATATATTGGTTTTATATTGATTTATTCCTGATTACATGTGTCATTGGTCCACACGTCTCTTTTTTTGTTTCAAATTTCTGGGTATTTATTTATTTTATTTTTTATTATTTAATTAAAAATTTTCACCTCCTCCCATTTCCTTCCCGTCCCCCCCATCCTGCTTCCCCTCCCTCTCCAGTCCAAAGAGCAGTTGGGGTTCCCTTCCCTGTGGGAAGTCCAAGGTCCTCCCCCTCCATCCAGGACTAGGAAGGTGAGAATCCAAACAGACCAGGCTCCCACAAAGTCATTACATGCAGTAGGATCAAAACTCAGTGCCATTGTCCTTGGCTTCTCAGTTAGCATACCTTATCAGCCAGATTCAGGGAGTCCTCAAAATTTATGCTTTGTAATTTATTCTGCTCAGTTTGCCCCCATTTTCATTATAAATCTTCATTAGAGCTACCACTAAAAACAACACAACAGAGTGTATACTTCACTGTTTGAGATTTCCTCTGATGACAGAATTAATCCAAAACTCTTTAGTTTAGTCTCAGGCAGACTCTTCAGACAAAGACAAAAGGCAACCACTGTCTTCTCTAAAATAGTAGAAGTAAAATTTCTAGGCAACATATGAAAATAATCCCTGAAACACCTTCCTAATACTGTTGTGTGAATTGTGTCTTCATTTTTTTCCATGTCTCTACTAAAATTCTTCTCTGGACCATCTTGAGCCAGCTCCCGACATTTCATATCATTATCAGCACCATTGTCTAATATGCTCTTACTGGTATGACCCATTAAATGGTGCTTAAAGC
>NW_026075704.1:0-1391 GCF_014885135.2 Alexandromys fortis
GTGAGCCACCATGTGGTTGCTGGGAATTGAACTCAGGACCTTTGGAAGAGCAGGCAATGCTCTTAACCTCTGAGCCATCTCTCCAGCCCCCTTTTTTTGTTTTTTTTGAGACAGTCTTTCTCTGTAGCTTTGGATCCTGTCCTGGAACTAGCTCTTGTAGACCAGACTGGCTTCCAACTCACAGAGATCCGCCCGCCTCTGCCTCCCGAGTGCTGGTATTAAAAGTGTGCACCACCACACCTGCGCCACCACTGCCCAGATATAACAGTTTATTTTATGACTCAGTTTATTAAAATAGCTTAAGCTTAACAAAGTTAGCAAAGACAAAGAGGCCAGACATAAATTCCTAACATAAACAGACCTTAGGTAAGGAGAGACATTCTCTAAGCCAGTGGTTCTCAGCTTTCCAGGTGCTTCAACCCTTCAGTATGGTCCCCATGTTGTGGTGACCCCCCCATGTTGTGGTGACACCCCATGTTGTGGTGGTCCCCATGTTGTGGTGACCCCCATGTTGTGGTGACCCCCATGTTGTGGTGACCCCCAATCACAAAATCATTCCTGTTGCTTTTTCACAACTGCAATTTTGCCATTGTTATGGATCTCAAAGCAAACATTCAACACGCAAGTGGTCCAGGGCTACCCCTGTAAAAACGTCCTTCAACTGCAAAGGGCTGAGGCTCAGGTTGAGAAGCTGCTCCAAGCTCTTTGCCAGACTGTGTAGGTTGGTGTCTTGCTGCATCGTAAGACAGAACGTCCCGATTTTGGGTGTTTAGTATTTGGTGCTCATAGATATGACCTTAATTTTTAGCCTTTTATTTATTTTAAAGTTCAAATATCAATAATGTAAAACATTTTATAAATTTAAAATGTCCAGTGGCCTTATAAATTTAAATATTTTTAAAACTATTCCTTAAAAAATTTGTAGTTTTCCCAATTTTCTGTAAAACTCTAAAAATTTCCTCTTAAAGTTTAAAATCTCTCAACTATGTGTTCCTACAATATCAAAAATAATGACTTTTTTTTTAACTTCATGAGAGAGAAAACAGGGCAAGCTCTGCATAAGGCAAAATCAAGCTCCAACATTGCAAACCATCCAAAGCCCAATTTCTGGGGACTCATTCCCAATCCTTTTGGTGTTCTCCGGAGGCTTGGATCACCTCTTTGGCCCCACCCTTGACAGTACATACATACCCGCCCTTTAGATCTCAGCCTCCTTCGTTTCTGTGACTATTACAGGGCACTAGTGTTTCCAAAACCACAAAGGTCTACCCACCACTACAGCTGGGCTCTCTTTAGGCGCTCTGGTCCTGCTACGTGTTTGCAAGCCTCAGCTGTTCCCGAGGACCCCTTCATGTCTTTAAAACCATTATCACCTGGGTGATTCTTTTTTT
>NW_026075705.1:0-1385 GCF_014885135.2 Alexandromys fortis
GACAAGGGACAGACAAGGCAACCCAATACCACTGGGAAACTCCTTGGGGGGGTATCTTGCAAGCCCCAATGTCAAACAAGGCCAAGTCATTCCCAGTCACTATGGAGAACTTGCCTCGCCAGGAAAATTAAGCAATCTAGTACTTACTGTAAAAAACCAGTACACTGGATGATGGGATAGACCTGGAGAATGAGTCAAAAACTCCAGTAGGAAATAGTAAATGTATATTTTGGAAGACTTCTATAAATGATCAAAGGCCAAAGCTAAGGGTGCATATAAATGACATTGTAATTGAGGAATTACTAGACACAGGTGTAGATGTGACTATCATTACTCCAGAACTTTGGCGTCCAGATTGGCCTCTGGACAGATATTCAATTTCTAGGAAATGGATCCCTATCTCAAGTAAAACAAAGCATGAGGTGGATTGAATTCATGGGGCTAGAAGGAGAGAAATGAAGGCTAAGGCCATATGTAGCTAATATGGCAATGAATTTTTGGGTTCATGACCTGTTGCAGCAATGGAATACCCAGGAAAACATTCCTGCAGTCCCCAAACTCATGTTTCTGGAAAAGATATTATAAAATATTTTAAACAATGGTCACCAGCCATTTAGGCTGTACAAAAACACAAAGCAACTAGCAAACCTTCAGAGGTACTAACAGCCTTGCCTTTAAAAGGATTAACTGAGAAACTCATATGGGTTAAACAATGGCCTTTAACAGAAGACAAACTTCAGGCTTTAGAACAGCTGGTACAGGAGCAACTAGATGCTCAACATATTGAAGAATCAACCAGCCCCTGGAATTCTCCTGAATTTGTTGTTAAAAAAAATCTGGAAAATAGAGAATGGTGACAGATCTAAAAGCTATCAACAAGGTTATCCAACCTATAAGCCCTCTACAGTCTGGAATTCCTCTGTCTTCTCTACTATCAAAAGGATAGCCTTTTTATAGTTATTTATTTAAAGGATTATTTCTTCACTATACTTTCACAAGAAAAGGATCAAGAAAAATTTGCTTTCACAGTGCCTACTTATAATAATTCTTAGCCTACTAAAAGATACCAGTGGACAATCCTCCCACAGAGAATGCTCAGTAGTCTCACCCCATGCTAATACTTTGTAAATCAGCCATTGGAAATAATACACAAGCATTTTCCTAAGTCTATAATTTACCATTACATGGATGACATTTTGTTATCTGACTCATAAGCGGATACTTTACAAAGAATGTTTGAAGAAGTAAAAATAAGTTTTGTTTAAACGGGGGTTACAAAGTGCTCCTGAAAAAATACAAAGATTCTGTCAATTACCTAGGTTACAGAATAGGTTTACAGAAAACTAGAACACAAAAGGCACAAATTAGGAGAGACTGATTGCAAA
>NW_026075706.1:0-1387 GCF_014885135.2 Alexandromys fortis
CTTGTTTTAAATTATGTGTGATGTTTTGATGCATGTATGCATTGTGAAATGGTTACAACAAGTTAATTAGCATATCTATCAGCTCATGGCCGACCTACTGTGTGAGCATTAGAGGTCTATCCTCACCTCACGGAGGACCTACTCTGTGTGAGCATTAGTGGTCTACCCTCTCAGCAGATTCCAAGTCTGCCATAGGGTGCTGTTGTTGCTGCTTCGGTGTTGGGCGCACAGCACTCAAGTGGCTGCCCTGCATTGCCCTGCTGTGCCCTGCTGTGCGGCAGCTTTCCAGTGTGCCTCCATCCTGTGTAACAGGAACTCTGCACTGCTGACCAGTGTCACCCCTTTTCTGACCTTCAGGAACAGTCAGTCTCTTCTCTGGGAGCTGACTTCCTTAGTTTTGGAATGTAAATGAGGTTGTGAGCTGTTTGTTGTCCTGCCCTGGTTTTCACTTAGATGTCCTCCAGGTTCATCCAGGCTGTTGTCAGTGATGGAATGAGGTTCATTCCCGCCTGCTCCATCCCACGCTGGCCTGGAACTTGCTGTTTATTCCAAGCTGCTTGCAAGCTCACAATCTTCCTGCCTCAGCTTCCCGAGGACAAGGATTATAGGCATTGCTATCAAGACCAATTGATTGATCTTTTCTCTCCAGATCACTGGTTCCCAACCTTTCTAATACTGCGACCCTTAATACAGTGCCTCATATCATGTTGACCACCAACCATAAAATTATTGTCATTGCTACCTCATAACTGCAATTTTGCTACTGTTATGAATCATAATATAATATCTATGTTTTCCAATGATCTTAGGTGACCCCTGTGAAAGGGTCACTATGCCTAAGGATGCATCCAATTTTAGTATATAAGCACCTTTAAGTCTGGGATGAAACACAATGGTAGACCTCTTCCTGGGCAAGAGTAAGAACACAGCTTCACTCCCAAGCATTAAACATGCCCTTTAATAATAAACAAATTTACCATCTCTAAACAGAGAGAATTGATACTTTGAAAATGAAAGTGGCAACAGCTGCCAACATCCCGTTTAACTTAGTATCTTACTTACCCATAGCCAGTGTTTTTTTTTTTTTTTTCAAGACAGGGTTTCCCTGTGTAGCCTGGCTGTCCTGGAACCTGGAACTTGCTCTGTAGACCATGTTGGCCTCAAACTCAGAGATCCACCTACCTCTGCCTCCCTGGTGCTAGGATTAAAGGCGTGCACCACAACTGCCTGGCAAGAAAAACAATTTTTAAAATAGATATGTCACTAGAAAAGATGGCAGTTAAACTGATAGTAGATTTCTTATTTGCAAAACTAAATTGCTAGGTGATTGGAGAGGGGCTACTGTTACTTAGGGTAATACTCTGAGTAAGTATACACAGCACTCCTA
>NW_026075707.1:0-1392 GCF_014885135.2 Alexandromys fortis
AGCTTGGTGACGGGAATCCACTCCTTGTCTTCAGCTTTACCTCCGCGAGCCCCGCGGCCTCGCCCTCGGCCACGGCCTCGACCACGGCCGCGGCCCCTTAGACCGCTGCCGAATCCTCCGCGGAAGCCGCCACGGCCTCCTAATCCTGGGCCCCCGGGTCCTCCGGACCCTCCCGCTGCACCGGCGTCATCCGCCATTTGGTGTTTTCTAGAAGAAGAAGAAGCACATTGTAGGATCTTAACCCTATTTTTTCCTAGGCACAATGGCTCTCTGTATTCACTAATGCAACATTTGTGGCAAGTTTGTCTAACATACCACCAGGAGGGATGGGTTGTGTCACCACCACCAAGTTCCTCCTCCTCCTTCTTTTTGAGTCAGGGTCTTCCTCTATAGGCATGCATGGCCTGGAACTCACTATGTAGACCAGGCTGGCCTCAAACTCACAGAGCTCCTCCTGCCTCTGCCTCCCTCCCCTAAGCATAAATGCTGAGGATTGTAGTTAAAGAGCATTACAGCCGGCGCTGCCCACCAGTTTAGCGTTCTCTGTGAAGAATTTTGTTAGTAGAACCCACCTGGCCCATGGCAGCCTTCCCAGATGGCTTTCTCCTATTTTGACTTTTGGGGGAGGAGAATTTGGGACCCCCTTCACTCAGGAAGTTCCTGGAGTCCATAGTTCATTTGGTTTACCTTCCTGAATGTTCTGCAGCAAGAGAGAGGGACAGCAAGTCTCATCCTCTCAAAGTGTGACTGCCTCTGGGCCTCTAAATGGCCTCACAGGGGACTGCACTGTTTTCTCCAAGGAATTTCTCACTTTGCCTTAAAAGCCTCCATGAAGAATGGAGGTAGCGTTATAGACATCGAGTCTCTAGCTACTGTAGCCTGGGCCCCAGTCCTTAGCTGTGGCTATTATAACACAGTACCTGGGACGGGGAGGCCCAGAGACAACAGAAATATGCTGCTCACTGTTTGAGAGGCTAGAAATTTGGAAGCAGGATAACTTCCCCTCAAGAAAACACAGCAAGAAGCAACAGCCTGCAGCTAGAGAGGCCTCAGCAAATCTAGCTGCAGGCTGAAGTGGCTGCAGGATGAACTGGCTGCAGGCAGTTGTCTTCTTGCTGTGTACTGTGAGGGGAAGTGGCAAGGGCTTGTTTTGTATGGGCCTGATTCTACTCATGAGAGTGACATGTTCACAATCACCCACCCAAAGCCACACAGCCTGCTACCGTATCTTCAGGGAAGGGAAGGGAGAAGGAACTCTTTCTTTCTTTCTTTCTTTCTTTCTTTCTTTCTTTCTTTCTTTCTTTCTTTCTTTCCTTCCTTCCTTCCTTCCTTCCTTCCTTCCTTCCTTCCTTCCTTCCTTCTTTCTTTCTTTCTTTCTTTCTTTCTTTCTTT
>NW_026075708.1:0-1386 GCF_014885135.2 Alexandromys fortis
TCTGTAATGAGGTCTGGTGCCCTCTTCTGGCCTTCAGGCATACACACAGAAAGAATATTGTATACATAATAAATAAATAAATATTTAAAAAAAAAGATTATCAGCACCCTCAACCAGCAGGAAGTAGCCTGGAAAACTATGCCACATTCACAAAAAAATGGACTATGGATATTTTTCTTTGTTTAGAATGTTGGTTACAAGTTATTATGGATAATGGTCAGGAGAAAAGCTAAACAACGTATATTAGATTCAGAGTTCTTTTTATTAAAAAAAAAGAGGGGGAAGTGGTATGGGACAATTTTCTGTATTCTGTCAATTATATTTTAAATAAAAACTGATTGGTCAGTAGTTAGGCAGGAAGTATAGGTGGGACAAGCAGACAGGAGGTAGAGGTGGGTCAATGAGAACAGGAGAATTCTGGGAAGAAGGAAACCCATTCGTTGGCAGTCCTGGCCCAGCCACAGAAGAAGCAAGATGTGACTGCCTCGCTAAAAAAAGTACTGAGCCATGTGGCTAACACATAAGAATAATGGGCTAATATAAGTTATAAGAATTCATAAGAAGCCTGAGCTAATGTACCAATCAGTTTATAACTAATGTAGACCTCTGTGTGATTTCTTTAGGACTTAATGACTGCGGGAAACAGGCAGGACAGAAAACTCAGTCAACAGGTGGTGCTGACTATATGCTGAATTTTACAGCCTGAATGGCACTTCCATCATGTACTCAGCTATGCTAAGGTCTCAGAGTCTGAGTTTTGGGACCTTGTTAGAGCTCAGCAGTTAGGAGCACTTACTGGCTGCTTTTGGAGAGGACCCTGATTTCATTCGCAGCTGCCACATGGTGGATCACAACTATCTGTAGCTGTTCCAGGGGATCCCTCACACAGACACACACGCAGGCAAAACATCAATGCACATAAAATAAAAATAACCATTTAAAAAATAATACAGGATTATTTGTAGCACAATTAATAAAAACCCAGAGATAGAAATTGGAAGTCAACCTGAAGGCTCTTACCTCTACCTCAGTCCAAAATGGTAATCCTATCTCCAGGAAACTCAGAATGAGACTGTGTGTGAGAGTTGTCTCCTTTTGTTTTATATTCCTCTCTTGGGCTAGGATTAAAGGTGTACACCACTACTGCCCAGGTTTCTAGGGCAAACTAGTGTGGCTACTGGGATTAAAGGTATGTCACCACTGCCTGGTTTATAAGGCTGATCAGTGTGGCTGTTTTACTTTGAACTTCAGACAAGCTTTATCAAAATACAAATGAAATATCACAATTATTTGCAAACGTTTTAGGTATTTCTACTTGGGAGTAATCCTTGAAATGTATGAAAATGCTTTTAGGAAACCCACAAATTTCTTTTTTTCTTTTTTTTT
>NW_026075709.1:0-1342 GCF_014885135.2 Alexandromys fortis
GGGTTTCTCTGTGGCTTTGGAGCCTGTCCTGGAACTAGCTCTGTAGACCAGACTGGTCTCGAACTCACAGAGATCCGCCTGCCTCTGCCTCCCGAGTGCTGGGATTAAAGGCGTGCGCCACCACCGCCCGGCTGACTATCGGCTTTTTGATGCCAACACTTGGTGTCTAATCTGTTCCCCTTTTTATACCTAATCAAATTACTGATTTCAGCAAAACTGTTTTACTTTTGATGAAAGCAATCTTATTAATTTTAAATGTTAATTACTCAGCACAGTTATTATAATACGCATGACCTGACCAGGGTAATATGTAAGCAGTATGTGTTTGATACACTTCGAGAATGAAAAATGAGTAGATATTACTCAGAAATCCCTCCAAATTAGAAAAAATACTGTCCTTATTATTAACAGACTTAGATATAGTTATTTTCCTTTTGAAGTTGGCTGTAATCTTTAATATTTTATAAATTTTAAAATGTCAATGTAGAGGAAATCATACTGATTATTTAATTTTCTGTTTTTACATTCTCTGGGCAGATGATTAATCCAAGCATATTCATCTTGGAAGCAGTCATTCCTCAGTTATTCTGTTGGCACTTTATAGTGATCTGCATAATTTTACCTTTTAAAAAGTTTATTTTATGCTAGTCATGAAAAGAAGCATTCAGCCAGTGAAAATTTTTTGAAGAAATAACACTCTATTTCAGTTTTACTTAAAATTCCATTAATATTAAAGTTATATCAACAGGGTTAGAATTTGCAGTCTTACGCTTTGCAAAACCTATTTCACAGAATAATCTTTCAGCTCATGTAGGAACACTAGTTCATGTGTTCATTTGCTCTTTCAATACAGAAAACACTTGTACGGTATGAGTGCATTTTTAAAATATTTAAGTTATTATATTTTTGGAATTTGTTTTGTCTTATTTTCACTAAGTAGCAAGATTTAAAGTGAATTAATACAGTGTTATGAAAGAAACAGTAATGGATTTTAGTGTTATCTGAGTGTAAATAATGGAACAACAAAATAAACCACTATTTATTTAGTGTATCTTCCACTTGCCAGTAAAACATGAGTGATACATGAATATTTGAATTTATAAATTTATCACATACTGTAATTATAAAAAAAACATTAAAATTTATCCAATAGCAAATCAATAGCAAATTCATCAAATAAATAGAATGTCATATGTTTAAATAAAAATGTAATGGACTGGCTTGTAATATTTCTATTATTGAGAGTGGTTATTTAATTTCTGGAGAATTCTTTTTTTTTTTTTTTTTTTTTTTTTTGGTTTTTCGAGACAGGGTTTCTCTGTGGTTTTGGAGCTTGTCCTGG
>NW_026075710.1:0-1384 GCF_014885135.2 Alexandromys fortis
TGTGTGTGTGTGTAAGTGGTTCTCTCTCTCTCTCTCTCTCTCTCTCTCTCTCTCTCTGTGTGTGTGTGTGTGTGTGTGTGTGTGTGTGTGTGTGTGTGTGATTCTCTGTTTCTGGAATAAACAATAAACAATACCTGATTGCTGTGATTATTTCTGAGAGAGACAGTGGATGGGTGGCTAAAAACAGATCTCAGAAAGAAGTTACTGTACACAAGATACTTTGTCTTATTTTGAATCACAATGTTTTGGCTTACTCAAATAATTGCCTTCAAAGAACTTACCTCCAAAATGAACTTGGTAATGAAATGTTAGTGACTGTAAATAACTTTATAGTAAAATATTCGAACTCTAGGATGGAGAGACAGCATAGAAGTTGAGAACACTTGCTGTTCTTATAGAAGAACACAGTTCGGGTCCCAGCACCCTTATTATGTGGATCAGTAAGTCCAGCTCCAGTGGATCTGATGCCGTCTTCTGTCCTTCATTGGCACCTGTATTCTCAGGCACACATGCACATGCACACTCATGCACACAAATATAAAATTAATCTTTAAAACAAATGGTATCGTTTTCATAACTTAAAATTAATAATATTACCATTATTTATGCAAGAGGATGATAGATGAAATAATTGTTCATAAAAAATGCATTGAATGGTATTGTGCCTGTGTGGCTTATTTTTTTCTCGATGTTGTATATTTTAGACAAATTATGGAATCTATTAATAACACAGTAGAAAAAATTCTTCTTAAGTATTATTTATTATACTCTTGAGTCAGGACTGTCATAAAAGAATTTGGAAAGAAGATGAATATGTAAAAGGATCTGAAAGAAGTTTCTTCGGGAATGTTTAATGGCTTGGCCATTGTCAGACCAAAATAGAGCAATTAGAAGAATATGAAGTTTGACTTAGCTAAATAGTTATTAGCAGTGGCAGAGAAACTAAGAGGAACTAGGTAGAAACTTATGACAAGAACTGAAGAAGAAATGTCTCAGAATTTCTACAGAGTTAAAATTCAGCATATAAACAGAGCCTCTGGGACAGCTAATGAGTTATTGTTTCTATTGCATCCTTGACTTCAACAACAAGAATAGCTGATTAGAAAACACATGATTGGCTAGCCACAAACCAATGTACCACATATTAATTCTGTCACACTATGAAGTTGTGAAAATTGTTAAAATAACTCTAACTATCCTTGAGGAAACTGAGGTTCAGAAAGTCATTGAATACTTTGTCCTTGACATTGGAATCCAGTCCCCTGATTCTGCACAGTGATATCACTGTAGAGGGTAGGTCCCTCTTATCCACAAAATAAAATGCTTTCCAAGTAACTGAAGACATTCATTTTTTAAAAGAGAAACCGGACTCTCTGAATATGGC
>NW_026075711.1:0-1334 GCF_014885135.2 Alexandromys fortis
AATTTCCATGCATTTGTGGGCTTTCTGGAATGAGTGTTGCTGTTGAATTCTAGTTTTAAGCCATGTTGATATTCTAACTTTTTCACAAAATAATACCTCGATGTACTATAGTAAAGACATTAAGATAATTGGATTATATAAGTATGAAGAAGCAACCATTCTGAACTCATTGCAAACACATATATGCATCAGAGGATGGGAAATAAATCCAAACATAAATCAAAAGCCCTCTACCTAAGTGAAATTCTTAAGAATCCTGTGGTGTGGATCATGTAGAGATATTCCTTCCAAGGTGAAGGATAATATGTTGCACTTGCCTAACTCTTACCACCAACACAAAAGTAATACAATATTTATTTAGTTTTTTTGGACTCTGGAGACAGCACATTCTTTATTTCGGTATGTGACTCTGACTCCTATACCGGGTGTCTTCAAAAGCTACTATCTTCATATGTGGTTTGGTAGAGGAGAATGCTCTTCAACAGGTAAAAAATCCTAAACAGGCTACTCCACCACTTGGACCATATGATATAGAAGAATAGATGGTACTAGAGGTCTCAGTAGGACGTAGGAATACACTTTGGAGCCTTTGGCAGGCCCCTATAAGAGACTCACAGAAGATGACTTTGGGTTTTTGGAGCAAGTCTCTACACTTGTCTGTAGACAGCTATCCTTTCTTTGAAAGGCAGCTCTTGGTCGCTATTGGGCTCTTTTTAAGCTGAACTTTTGACAAGGGGATACCACGTTACTCTGCAACCTGAGCTGCCCAACATGTGCTAGGTATTATTTGAATCACCATGTCAAAAAGTAAGATATTCACAGCAACCATATGTATCAAAAGGAAGTTGTATATGTATGATGCAGTCATACAACAACAAGCAAGTTACATGAAGTTGTCCAAATGCCTATTGTCTCTACTCCAATTGCAATGACATCTGCTGCTAGCTTTGAACACATAGCCTCATGGGGGTTTCCTATGTTTAGATGATTGAGGAAAAGAAGACTATGGCTAGATTAATTAAACATCCTGCACGTTATGCAGTTACAACCCAGATGTGGGCAGGTGCTGTATTCCAACCCCTTTCTGGTACAACCATGAAAGATATTAGCAAAAAAAATTCTTCAGAATTTGAAGAATATTGGACTCTACACATGCTTATACATTCTGTTTGAAAAAGAAATGGCCAGATGTGGGATTGTTCACTGATTCCTGATTTGTTGGAGGGTCAGGGTCTTGAGCAGAGCACGATTATAAAATTGTTGAGAAAGATTTCTGTGGGTAGTTATCTTCAAATTGGTGAGGTATATTAAAATAATTTTTCACCATGTAAAAG
>NW_026075712.1:0-1390 GCF_014885135.2 Alexandromys fortis
CTGGAAACAACCTAGATGCCCTTCAATGGAAGAATGGATGAAGAAAGTATGGAATATATACATATTAGAGTACTACTCAGCAGTAAAAAACAATGACTTATTGAAGTTTGCATACAAATGGATGGAAATAGAAAAATCTCTCCTGAGTGAGGTAAGCCAGACCCAAAAAGAGGAACATGGGATGTACTCACTCATACTTGGTTTCTAGACATAAATAAAGGACATTGACCCTATTATTCATGATCCTAGAGAAGCTAAATAAGATGGTGAACTCAAAGAAAAACATATAGGCATCCTCATGAATATTAAACCTTCATCAGGCAATAAAAGGAGACAGACACAGAAACCCACATTGGAGCACAGGACTAAAATCTAAAGGTCCAAAATAAAAGAATCAAAGAAAAGAAAACAAAAACCCTATATATCACCAGAGAAAATTCTAATCTCTCCTTTTTAGGTAAGGAAATGTAGATTAGAGATCTTAGCTACCTTGAACAAACAAAACAAGCTGAGGCACACCAGACAGTACAAGGATCACTTCCACAATGGGTTTTGAGGACACTTTTCTTCACGTGCTCGTTATTTGAACCCAGGTGAACTGCAGTTGAATGCACTATGTTATCTTTGCTTAAGGACATAATTCTGAAGATAGTTCAACAAGTAAGAATTCTATCACCAGGGATGTCTTTTCTCCCAGTAATACTCAATCCATTTTCAATGCTATGAAGACACTGGCAGATTTTCCAAGACCAAATTCCCTTAATAAAAAAGCATGCTCAGTAGTAAAAGCCTGTATAACTGGTTTATGTATAATAATCTCCACACAAAAATCTCTACAAATACCGTTTCTGGGTGGACAATAAAAACTTATTTCTTTTTTGTTCATTTTGTCATTTGCCTTTTAGAGTTTAGTGTATTTGCATCATTTCTACATCCTTTTTCCTCCATCTTAACTCTCCTGTTTACTTCTTCTTGCTACCTTTCAAATTCACTACCTGTTTTTTTTTCATAATCTTTGTTACACGCACACACACACACACACACACACACACACACACAAACCTTTCAGTCTGAATGATTTTCTACTGACTTTTACTTTCTGTGGACTATGTTAAGGAGGAATGCAACATTAACTAAGACAACCCCTTAGTTCAATGCTAGTTTATAGAAAAAAAACCTGCTATCCAAAAATAACTCGAACCATGCAATGTACACCCTTACCCCAGCCCCAGGAGTCATTTGTTTGTCCTGGAGGTAAAGCTGAATTCTAATTTACTAGCATGCAAATAAAGGCAGACTCCCTTTCATTGTTTTGCAAGCATTTTCCTTTGTCTAGCATCTTTGAAATTTGAGTTCATGAAGTGTGAATGTCATGCAGCAAAGCTTTAAA
>NW_026075713.1:0-1369 GCF_014885135.2 Alexandromys fortis
CGGAAGAGAGCTGCTCACTTGGCTTGCTTCCCCTGCCTTGCTCAGCCTGCTTTCTTACAGAACCATGCACCAGCAGCCCAGGAAGGCCATCACCTAACTGCTGGGCCCTCCACTATTGATCTCTAATTAAGAAAATACCTTACAGCTGGATCTCATGGAGGCATTCCCTCAACCGAGGGTGCTTCCTCTCTGTGACGCTAGCTTGGCCAAGTTGACATAAAGCCAGCCAGTACAACAGCTCACAGCCAGTAAGAAAGTTGCTTTTTCTGTTGCTTGGCCCTGAGCTTAACTATGTTTTTGGGTGAGGACATCTGCCAGGGTGTGTAGGTCTCCAGAGTGCTGTGGGATGAAGTCTTCGTGGGGAAGAAATTCAGAAATATCCCTATTAGCACGACGCTCATATTTTGGAGAATAATAAGTTAGAATGCCAGTTCCTTTGAAAGCGATAGCCAACATGTTCAGAATGAAAGCAGAGTTTCTCAAGCCTCTCTTAGGTGACAAAGAGGACAGACACTGTCTGTCTGACCTAGAACGACAAACGGTCATGTACTTCTTTCGACTACTGAAAGATTCAAAGCAAGGGTGGGACATTCACAACTTCATAGGTGGGGTGTTGATTGCCTGGGACTTTATACAGTCTCACTGAAGGTGAAATCCCAGGAATGGTTTCATTCCCAGGTCGAAGCTTTCTGCTTCCACAGGGCTTCAGAGGACCGTGGTCACCACAGAGAAAGTGAGTCAGGGGACAAGGAAATGGAGCCAATACCAAGTATCAAAATTTGAGGTTATGCTAACAAGCAATTAGGTTGGGTGGTTCCACAGAACAGAGATGCAGGGAAAGGAACGGCATCAGCTAAGCTAAGCCTCCCCTATCTTCTGCAGCAGGTGGCTAAACAGCCCACAATTCCCTGAGTTTTCCCAGTGTCATCTTGTTGAGCAGGGTCCCAAACTCACAATGCTTAATGAAAACAGTGTTTTAAAGAAGAACGCCATTGTTGCTGGTAGATATGCAGGGCTGGTTTTCCTTTATTCTTTCATTCCACAAGCATTGTATTGTTACTGCACTATGCTGGGCACCAAGCATACATGACTAAACCAAACAAGACTTAAGACAGCTTTCCTTCCCAGGAAGCTGTGTTGGTAGACACAATAGAGAGATGCAATGACAACGTAAGTAAGTATATTCCATAGCTGAGCAGAGTGTGATATGAGCCAAGGAGAATAAAATAAAGCAGGCAGGAAGGATAGAAAGGCAGAATGGGTAGGGAGTGCTTATGAAGGTAAGAATCCCATAGATCCTGAAGGAAGTGAGAGAGAATGGAGGAGAGAGAGAGAGAGAGAGAGAGAGAGAGAGAGAGAGAGAGAGAGA
>NW_026075714.1:0-1362 GCF_014885135.2 Alexandromys fortis
CCCTCCCTCCCTCCCTCCCACTATCCTCCCTCCCATTTATCTCTGAGGGTGTAAAATTCCTGGGTTTTCAGGGCTTTGGTTTGTTTGGACTGAGAACTGTTTACCAACTGTAGAATTTAGTTGTACCCACTCCCTACTAGTCTGCTCTCATACACCCCCCCTCCTCCACACCCTGAAGGATTTTAGGTAAGTGAGTTCATAACTGCTGGGTTAGCTTCACTGCCTCCCTCCCAAACCCGGCCCCAGCCAAATCTTATACAGTAGCTCACAATGGAAGACAGGTTTTAGCATCATGTAATTTGGACTCAAGCTCTAAGAACAGACCTATTTGAATTAAGGAACAGAGAGCTGTGTAAGCGCCTGTCCCCATCTGGTATCGGCCAGCCTGTTTTTGGTTTCTGTTACATCAGGACTCTGGGTAACCTGGACCATTGACAGGGTATCTGCCTGATGCCCCAGCTTCTTTACAGCAAAGAACAGTTTATTCTGGCTGAAAAGACCCTGAGCTGTTGAACCATCTTGAAAATAGCTTATGCAGGAAAAGTTAGTCTGGTTTTGGCTCAGCCACCAGTTAGTCCCTGGTGTTTGTTGTGAAAGTTGTTCTCCATTGACAGAGTGTTTGAGAGCCTTGGTTCTAGAGCCAGGTGTCCTGGCTTCTGCTGCTGACTCTTCAATTTACCAGATGTTACAGGGTTCACCATATACCACCTGTCCCCAAATCCTTACATGGCACCCCTATAAGCCTCTTTTGTACACCAAGCTTAGGTCATGAGACTTAGCATCTACAAACAGTGCTGTTAACAGAAATATCACTATATTCCTGGACCTGGACATGTAGGCACAGGTGTATTCTTGATCCTGTGTGAAGTGGCCACACACAGCAGAGCTGGAGGTGCCCTTTTGTGAGTTTTAGTATGAGGTAGGTCATGGTGTAAAGTCAGTTGTAGCATGAATAATAATCCCAGAGACAGAAATTAGGGTCAGAAAAGCAAAACAGCCTTCCATGGGCTCTTACCTCAACCTTAATCCAAAATGGCGATCTTGCCTCCAGGAATCTCAGGATGAGACTGTGAGTGAGAGCTGTCTCCTGACATCTTAGAATCCTCTCTAGGGCTGGGATTAGAGGTGTTTACCACTACCACCTGGTTTCTATGACAAACTAGTGAGGCTACTGGGATTAAAGGTGTGTGTCACCACTGCCTGGTCTGTAAGGCTGATCAGTGTGGCTGTTTTACTCTCTGAACTTCATGCAGGCTTTTTTTTTTTTAATTAAAATACAAGTGAAATATCACTAAGTTCCCCTTTTTGTCTAATATAAAAAGGAAGGCTATAACTAATATTATAAAAACTATATACTATAAA
>NW_026075715.1:0-1385 GCF_014885135.2 Alexandromys fortis
CAAAAGAAAAATTAAAGTCAAATATAAGGTTGTTTCATGTGCAAAAGTCACAGGTTACTGTAAGGCACTAGGAGCAGATACAGACTATGGTGTGCAGAGGGACACCTGTACATGCCAGTACCCCCTGAGAGGGGCTGTTGGGAGACAGCCCTATTATAGTGTGTTGTAAACAGCAGAAATGTGTTTTCTCAGAAGCTGGAGGTCAAGCCAGGCATGATGGCTCACCCCAGCAACCCCAGCACTCGGGAGGCAAAGACAGGCAGATCCCTGATTTGGAAGTCAGCCTGGTCTACAGAGAGAGTTCCAGGACAGCCAGGCCTACACCCTGTCTTGGAAAGCAAACAAACAAAAATTAAATAACAAATAAAAGAAAGAAAGAGGTCAAAGCCACGGTGCCAGGAGCACCACGTTTCCTTTGAAGGCACGAGAGAGGCTTTGCTTGCTTCCCTTCAGCATCTGGTGTCCCCTCTGCTGCCCTGTCCCCAAGCTCTATCTTCTCTTCTGTCTTCTGCTAAATGCTTAGGCTGCAGCATTTCATTGAGAGCCGACTCCAGTCCAGCATGTGTACTGTTTGGCCCTCAGCTGCAGCTCATGCGCACACTGCTTTACCCAAGTGGAATTCCCTGTCTAGGTCCTGGGTGGACTGCGATGGCGCCAGGGTACCATTCAGCCCACTGCAGTAGGAAATCGAGGTAAGAGAACATCAGGTCATGGCCTATGGGATCCAGGAATGTGAGTCAAGACTGTGTCTAAGGTGTTTGCCAATGGAGCAGGCTCCATCCCCGTCATACCAGGGACACACTAAGAGCCCTAGAGGAGCCACCTGACTGCTGGTAGCACCCAGAAACTGGCTCCTTTCTGATCCCCTCACACCTGATCTTGCTTCAGATGGGGGAGACACACCTCTGAGCAAGGGGACCTGTGCCTCCAGGGTGGTCCCAGGAACAGTTCAATCTCTTCTGGCCCCTCTCTAGCCCACCCCTAGCTTCCCTTACCCAGGGTCCCCACAGATGTAGCTGTCCCAGGACCTCAGTCCTTCAGACACAAGCAGTCCTATGCAAATACTTAGAGTTCTGTTAAGCCCTTCTGCAGACCTGAGGGATTTTCTTGGCAGCTGCTCCTTCCTGTGTCCTCCAGGCAGCTTGCCCCATGAACAGGCGTTGCTGGGTTCTCCAGCCTTGCCCTCTCTCCAACTTCTTCTTCCTGATTCATTTGAGGCCCTACCCATGTCCCCAAACCCATAAGCGTCAGGCTAGGTTTGGGTCCGGAACAGCTTGGGATGCGTACGGGGCTCCCACCCCTCCCCATCCCAGCCAGCAGGCTGTGTATCATTGGTTATCAGCCAGAACAGCCCGGACCCCAGCACCTGGGCATAGCTTTAGCTG
>NW_026075716.1:0-1330 GCF_014885135.2 Alexandromys fortis
AACAAATGGAATGTTGTCTGTTACATTTATTGGTTTGTGAGTGTTTCTGGAAAAACTGCAGTATTTGTGAAGACCAAAGTTCCATGCTAGCATTGCATGCATCCAAATATTAATAATGCACAGAGGCACAGAATTAGAGCACAAGAGAGCATATTTGAACACTAGCCCACCCCATTCCCCTTTTTATTGCTTGTTTTGCTTATACTTCAAAAACCAAGTAAAAATTTGAATTCAAAGTTCAACTGCCAAAGAAAGCAACAGCAGAGCACATACTCGGGGCTTGGATGAAGTTAAGCACTAGCTGGCACAACAGTAGACATTTTTCAAACGACCTTAGTTTCTAGAACTCTTCTCAACCAGGGTCTCTGAACAAACACCAACATGTTTTAGGATGAAATATGTACAAAGAATAACTGTGTTCTTTGGGGATTTAAGCATTCAGGACTATCCAATTTGAACTCTTTGGGAAGTGAGGTGGCTCACACTAAAGCAACTGTGCTACATTTTCTGCTGCTTTGTTTTGGACAATGACACCTTAACTATCCTTGGCTTCATCATCCAGCAAAATGTACAGGGTATGAACAGGAAAGCATGCCAGCCAGTTAGGGGTTCAACAAGTGATTTTTATTCCTCTGTTCTGAAAAACTGTGTGTGTGGGAAACTAAACCAAGGAAAGGGACTAGATCAGTGTGCTTTGGGGGTTTAAAACTTGGAAAGCAGAACGAACCAGGTATCCACCAGTTTGCTCAGACACAGCAGACTTGGTGGTCCTGTATTAGAACTGTTGAACTGGGAGATGAAATACATTCACCAACTTTTAGTAGAGGGCAGTATAAACACTTTATACCCCAAACTATTGGCAGCAGTTTTCAATGTGATCAAGGTAAATGAGGAATGGAGATGTTCTTAACACAGCTAGGACTCAATATATCTAACATACTAAATCATGATTACATTTTGAAAGAAAATGCACAAAAACCAAATAGGAACTTTTGAGATCTTTTTCAGTAATCTTAATGCTATTAAATTCACAAATATGCTATTTTTTTAATTACCCAATCCTAATTATCTAAAACACACATTGCAAACATACAAATATCTATTCTCTCCACATGTCAGTGCCCATTTATCATGGTTTTGGAAATGGGGAGAATAGATTCCCCTTAAGTTGCAAGTCAGTAGGTGTTTCTTTACAGTTAACTTTAGCAAAATTCATACAAAATAGTAATTAACAATGATCTTCTTTACTTGTTAACTCACAAGGAAACACCTTCAAAACTGCATATTTTTGTTAAAGTTTCTGTACTAAAAATGTAGAAAAACTGAACTA
>NW_026075717.1:0-1348 GCF_014885135.2 Alexandromys fortis
CCCTGCAGTACTGTGACAGTGACCACCCTTGTTCACGGTGTCTTTCCCATTCTCTTGCTGGTCCAGATCTCTGCCCTCGTTGGCCCTCCTTGCCTTTCCACTTGCCTCACGGTGGTGCCTGGTAATTGGGTTATGCTCCCTTAGGGCAGGATGTCATTATTTTTGTCGCTATTGTTTTCTGAATCTTATTGAAGTAGTCTGTGTAGACCAGCGAGGCCTCAGACTTCAGAGTTCTGCCTCACCCTCCTGCTTGCTAGAATCATAGGTGTTTGCCACCACACTGAACCCAGCTTGCCATCTTTTATGTACACAAAATTTTCCTTGTCCCGGAATAGAATCCAGGTTTCTGTGCTATCTTAAATTTAGTAATTTGGGGACAAGTAATTGATCTTAAAATTGTAGGAATATAGTTCCTGAAAAGGATAGGGGCTACAATCTCATCACTGGGGAGGCTGAGGCAAAGGATTACTTAGAGTTACTTGCTATCCTAGGCTACACAGTGAATGCCAGACCGTCTAGCAAGCACTATATGACAAGATGCATACACTCACAAGTGCATGTTCCCAAGAATAATAAAATATCCCTGAAAACATTGCCCGTGATTCCAGCTGCTAGAGCTAAGGAACTCATGGTGGGATCTAGCTGTGGGGTTGTTCTGGCTCTCTTTGCTGCTCTGCCACTGTTTTGCCTAGAAGATTGGAATGTGTATATCTAAATTTGCTCTTGGACCAAGACCAAGTAACTACGGTATAGAAAAACTAAATTCTGCAAGGCTGTTTGTCTTATGACTTGCCAATGGTCAGTTATTAATCGGTGTTTTTCTCTTTGCTATTGTTTTGTGTTTGTAGGGGGTTAGCCTGCTCATATGTCTGTGATGATATGTGTGCCTAGTGCTCAGGGAGGCCAGAAGAGGTCATCACATCCCCCGGAACTGGAGCTACAGACAACTGTAGCCACCATGTGGTGCTGGGAATCAAAGCCAGGTCAGAACAGCAAATGCTCTTAACTGCTGAGCCGTCTTTCTAACCACATCAATCTTTATTTTATTATTGGGTAATTTTAGTGACTAGTCAGTGTGCCCAGTGTCTAAGTTTCTGATTGCCATCCAGCACTGAGTGACTTGTCAGAGCCATTCAGTGAGCACTGTAATCCGAGGAAACCCAAGCTGAGTATTTCTTTTTGTTTGTTTGTTTGGTTGGTTTTTTCGAGACAGGGTTTCTCTGTAGCTTTGGTGCCTGTCCCGGAACTAGCTCTTGTAGACCAGGCTGGCCTCGAACTCACAGAGACCCGCCTGCCTCTGCCTCCCGAGTGCTGGGATTAAAGGCGTGCGCCACCACCGCCCGGCTCA
>NW_026075718.1:0-1392 GCF_014885135.2 Alexandromys fortis
TGTGTGTGTGTGTGTGTGTGTGTGTGTGTGTGTGTGTGTGTGTGTGTCTGTCCTAGTTTTAAGCACCATGATAAAAAACAGTTTGGGAAGGAAAGAGTTATGGTCTCATATGTCTCTACCATGGTCCTTATCGCAGTACAACATCGAGGGGAGCCAGGACCAGAGCTCATATAAAAACTAAATCTGAAATCATGGGGGAACACTGCCTACTGGTCTGTTCTCAGGCTCATATTCACTTCCCTTCTGGTGTAGGAGATATATTTCAGATAGGCATTCTTCATATCTTTCAAGACTACAGAATATGACATTTAATGTGTTGATTTCATTGGTTGAATAAAGAAGCTGCCTTGGCCTTTTGACAGGGTAGCCCCATGTTGGGCACCACTCATGACAAGCAGTCCACCGGCCCAGGTGTAAGCCAGTCGGGAGGCTGGACATAGCCCACTCCTCCTCATTACAACAAAGTGGCACCTCAATGTGGTGATTAACTCCACGTAAAACCTGAGAGGGATTTAAAAAGAATTCTAGAAACAAATATAGAGTTTAACACAGCTTTTTGCTGTGTGCCGGCGAGGTGCTGCAGAGAAATTTTCCTGACTCAGCAATAGCAGCAGGAAAAAGCTGTGCCATTTTAAAACAAGGCTTCCAGGGCCCTGCAGCCAGTACAAACACCAGCTATGGAGCATTTGCGGGCTCGGATGTTTGTGTACCTACTCAGGGTTGGGAGTAAAGTAGCTGAGACCATGCCTGTGGCTCAGCTCTTCCTGCCTGGGTAGGCAGCAGGATCAGGTCTACTAGAATGTGGCAGTTTTGAAATACCATTTTTTGGGCTGTGTTGCCAGTGTAACCTCTGTCTCTTGCAGGAGACAGAGCATTTCAGTGGGGTTTGTGACTAAAGTGCTATGGTTTGTTTGATGGCAACTGGACTCGCTGTGTGCCTCAAAGTGGGGCATTGCGTGCCATGGCTTAAAGGCACAAGTGACTCAGAAGCACAAGCGGCTCCACCATGTTGGACTGGGCGGGGCAAACATGCAGTACCTGTATTTGATTTACACAGCTTAGATTCTTAAAAGCTTAGCATTTTAAAACCAGAAAGCTAAAGTGTTCCTGGACAGTAAAGAATTACAGATTCACAATAGGACAGGTACAGACATAAAAGACCTCTAAATGGGTCACAGTGTTGAATGGGTGTATACAAAGGCTTGGGAGAGAGAAGAAAAGGAATACAGAAAGTTATAAAATAAAGTTAATTTTTTTAAAGGGTAAAGTATTTAAAGAGACAGTACAGATAGTTATAGATTAAAAGAAAAAAAAAATTAAGCCACGTAAAAATGGAAAATTCACAGAGAGTCTGGATTCTTTGTATTATTATGTTTTCTTTAAATTTTTGAC
>NW_026075719.1:0-1361 GCF_014885135.2 Alexandromys fortis
AAAAAAAAAAAAAAAAAAAAAAAAAAAAAAAACTTCTTAGAAGATTTCACCTTAATGACGCTGGTCTCTTCTTAATGACTGCTAATTTCTTAGCTCCAACTGATCAGCATCTATTGCTCCAGGAAGGCTGGGTTTAATCTTATTGGTTGCAGTCTCTTGTTCATCACAGCCCCAGCTAAACAGAACCTCAGATTCTTAACTAAATGACCTAGTAGAGTCTTTGTCTCTCTCTGAAACTCACAAACCAGACCTGCATTATCTGTATTATTCTCAACAGTCTAACCTTGCAAGTTCCACCAGATTACTGTTTTCTTAACACTCAAGAGCTTTTCTAGTCTTTCTTTAATCCCCTACAAACAACATAATCAGCTCAGTCACAGCAATACCTCACTCAAACTACCAACTTGTCTTATTTTGGTTTACTATTGTGATGAAACACAAAACCTGAATTATTCTGGATTCTCTAGAGTAATAGATCTTATAGAATGAATCTATATGCATGCATACATATATGCATATAAGCACACACACACACACACACACACACACACATATATATATATATGTACACACACAGAGGATTTATGAATTACTTACTGGTTGTGATCTAGCTAATCCTATAATTGGTGTATATGCACAGATCTAAGAATCTAGTAGTTATTCAGTCCATGATTTGGATGTCTCAATAAACCCTGAAATCCTGACGAGTAAGTTCTAATTCCAGGTAAGGAATAGATTTGCTAGACAGAGTGAGAGAAAGCAGGAAAAGAGAATCCTCCCCTTTTCCATGTTCATTATACAGGCTTCCAGCAGAAGGTGTAGCTCAGATTTATGGTGGAAATCACTACCTCAAAATTTTGCATTAAGGTACTCACCTCCCACCTCAAAGAGCTGGCTTGGAAATGGTCTTCCCAAATTAAGTAATTTAACTAAGAATATTCCCTCATAGGTATGCCCATTCATTTGGATTTTAATTGACTCCAGATGTGTAGTAAAGTTTACAAACAGGAATGAACATCCATCAAGGTTTTCATTACATCTTGTCTAGGTGAATCCAGTGTAATCAGAAGGCGAAAAGCAGGCCATGTAATGTGAAAACAGGTCATGCCATATGATAGGATGTCAATATAGAAGGTACAGGATGCAGCTAGCAAAGCGTGGGTTAAGGAAACACAAATGCCTTTGCCATGATGAAAAAGGGCAAATGAATAGTTTTGCGGGTTTCCAGTATGAATCAGTCCTGATAACATGTTGATCCATACTGGATCCAATACAGGTTTTTGATTCTTTAGGAATACAAGATTTTGTTCTGTTTCGTTTTTTTTTTTTTTTTTTTTTTTTTTTTTTTTTTTTTTTTTTTT
>NW_026075720.1:0-1270 GCF_014885135.2 Alexandromys fortis
TGAAAAACAGCAATGGAGATGGACATGACCTTTCCCAGAGTTCTGGAAAAAAATACAAAGAAAATCTATACCATTTGGAAATGATGAAGAGAAATAGCCAATGCAGAGTTTTCTGAGACACAAAGACAAGTGAGAAACATCTCAACCTTTCAGATTGTCCCTTTTTTTTTTTTTTAGAAAATTCTTCTTGAGATAAATTTCTTTTAGGGCTTATATGAACATTTTCCTTTAAGTTATTTCCCCAACATGAATCAGCTGGCTTGGCTTTGCTTCTACTATAAATCTCCTAAATAATATATGTCTAATATGAACCCCATAAGTAATTTATCCACATCCTAAATTCTGCAAATCAGCAAAATAGCAGTGGCTGCAATTGGAAAGTCATTTTTCAAATCCTTTAAATGGTAATAGAAAGTAAAACAGTGCAATTTTACAAAGTGCATCCTTTAAAAGAGAAAATCATCATTGCACTGATACAGGAAAAAGAGGGAAAAGTCTATGAATTTGTGATGTAGTGGTCTTTAGAATGAAATTCTGATTCTAGAGGACTTGCATTTCAATGACTATAATTTTTGAATGTGAAATTTATCTAATATGTTTGTCCCTCATTTCTTTTATTTATAAAATATAAGTGACAATAATCCTTTGAGACTCCCCTTTTAGGTAGTACCCCCAGGATTGCACCACTAATCACGTTTGCCCTGGTGATGCAGAGTGGTGATGATTCCACAGTGTTATTCGAAGGATTGCTTTGCCCAGTAGTGATCACCCAAGTTGAGAAGCATCTTTGTTGTATCAATGAGTAGTGCATTTTACCACATGACTTATAGAGAGTAACACTTTATGGATTCAAATTTGTTAAAGTTAATAAATCACAAAACTATGCAGTTTTCCTTGGAATCTAGTATATGTGATAGCAGAAAGGATCAGCTGTTCCCTCACTCCACGCTATAGCAAATACTATGTTGATTTGTAAGTCACTTAGGATTTCTTTTCTGTCAATAGAGGTCTGTATTAAAAAAAATACACAAATGTGGGTAAGTAGGGATGATAATAGATGCTTTTGTTTGGGGATGATGGATGAGATCCTTTTGGCCACTGTTAAGTGCTTCCTAATGGACTGTTGAGACATGGGATAAAGAACGAAAGGTATATATGTAGCATGTGGAGATCTGATTCCAGATTTGTTTTATTGTTTTTCAGCAATAGTTTTAAATTCCAGTTTAAAACTGCTTGCTTAGCCGGGCGATGGTGGCGCACGCCTTTAATC
>NW_026075721.1:0-1326 GCF_014885135.2 Alexandromys fortis
TCTATCTATCTATCATCTATCTATCTATCTATCTATCTATCTATCATCTATCTATCTATCTATCTATCTATCTATCTATCTATCTATCTATCTATCTATCATCTATAATCTCAGAGATTATAAGTGCCATGTGTTTGGGTGTGGCTTGTTATTAAAATAACAAACAGGCTTACCTTGATGATGAAATCTGCTGTCAGGGGACCAGCCATCCTTAGTATCTCTTTGTCTGGAAGTTTCTGGAAGTCCACTGTAGAATTGTCCACAAGGAAAGTGCCTGTAGAGCTCAGCCTGTTCTCACCTT
The DNA here is from genome assembly GCF_014885135.2 of Alexandromys fortis. Taxonomy (NCBI): domain Eukaryota; kingdom Metazoa; phylum Chordata; class Mammalia; order Rodentia; family Cricetidae; genus Alexandromys; species Alexandromys fortis. Next base: position 302 of record NW_026075721.1, read on the forward strand.
TAGTCCCCTGGAGCGTCTTGGTTTCCAGGTCTATATAATCAAATGCAAGAAGAGGACAGGCGGGCATGCCTGGGCTACCATAGAACACATGCAAGCACATTTTGTGGAGTTAAAACTTATACTACTTAAGAGAGGAGCATTATTCTTTCGATAGCCAACACTATTGAAATTGTAATATAAATAAGATATTTAAGCACGGCTATGTCATATAGAAGATTATGTTGCAAATGAGATTATTTTAAAACTCACTATCCAAGAATCCATGGCTCCCTGTCAAAATACCCTTTGACTTTCCAATACCTCATCTGAGCATCCCACTTTATTGTAACCCAATTCCTTTGGCTAACCTACGTCTCGTACATATCTAACTGATGTCTTTCCTGACTGCCTTCATCCCAGCAATACCCCCCAGTGTTCTTTTGCTCATCGACATAGGTCCAGGTGCATGCATGTTTTGCCAAGGTATCTGTGTGACTTCCTGCTCATGCACGACCCGGCATCCTTTTCTACTTTCTGTTGTTTACTGCACACGTGTTGTTGCTCAACTGAACCAGACAATAGTGGCTTAAGGACAGGTGCTATCCATTGGGTCCCCTCTCTTTTGACAGCCACTTTTGATAATTGGTTTTATTCATGTCTGCAGTATTTTATAAATGCTTAAGCAGAAAGAAATGGATCCTAGAGCATTCAAGTCTTATATTGTTCAATGACACAGTCTATAAAGCATCTTTTATTGTAGGAAATTAGAGAGTGCTGAAGATGATAGCAGTTGTGATTGTATATATACATATATAATTGCAAATGGAATTGTGATTATTGATTGTAATGTCTTTTGAAATTAAAATACAATTGTATACTTTCTCCCTTTTCCTTTCTCCCCTCCAGACTTTCCTAGGTTCCACCCCTTGCCCTTGAGTTCACAGTCTGTATTTCTTTAATTGTTATTACATGTATCTATCTATAATTTTACAACCTTCCCAGTCAGTATAATGTTCTGTGTGTGTGTGTGTGTGTGTGTGTGTGAG
>NW_026075722.1:0-1387 GCF_014885135.2 Alexandromys fortis
AAAGAAAAGAAAAGAAAAAGAGGGAGAGAGAGATTAAAAGGCTGAGAGTTCAGATTTTGAGTAGAAATGTGTTGAAGAACACAGAACTCAACAGTTCTTCACTGTTTTCTCCATCAGTGTTCCCAGAGTTATTTGACTTTAAATCATATTTATACATGTATGCATAGATGTGTATCTAAGGTAGGGCCTCACTGTGAAGTCCAGGATGACCTAGATCTCAAAGCACCCCTGTCTCAGCCTCCCGAGCACTAGGGTCACAGGCGTGTACTACCACAGCCAGTTTGAATGACTTACTGATTTATTTATTTTGAAGTGCTGGGAATTAAAACCAGGGCCTCAGACATACCATGAAAATGTTCTGCCACTCCGTAACATCCCAGTCATGTCTTGACTCTTAAATAACAACACAAACTTGAAGAGATGAGATTTATAGGAAGAATGATGTCATAAGCAAAGTCAAAGACACTTCTAAACACAGTCTTGGGAAAGCCAACACTGGAAGGGACAACATGGGTTCAGGTGGTGCCACAGTCCCGTGTGCTGGCAGGCAAGTGAGGCTACACTCCAGATCTGCAGCCGCAGTTCCGTTTGCAGCTCTCCCATTAATGGAGCCATTCATCGAACTCCTTTGACTGTCTCCCTTCCCTTGACTTTCAGTGTGATCTGGCCCTGGGTCTATCATATTGGTTTCTCTGGAAAACTAAATGGAATGATTTCAAGTCCAAGACTGAGACCACCAGTGTTCGAGCAGGCTGCTCCTTTCCTGGTCTAGGCCCTCAGCCTCCACGAGCACACAGCGTTTCCTCATCCCTCGGTTTCAGGTGTCCTCCCTCGGGACATGTTGCAAGGACTGACTAATGCCCAGCAGTGTCTCAACACAGTGATGTGCACTGCAGGTGCTGGGAGCTCCAGGGCCACAATGCATCACAGTGAGATCAGTCACCTTGACCTTAAACCACACTTGTGCCACCTGGACTTCCCACCGCCACACGTCACAGCCAGTCTCAGACCACGGCAAGTTCTCTCCCCAAGGATGGGAAAACATTCGCGTGAGTGGATTAATACGGCTGCTCTGATATAGTAGAGAGAGAGCCCTTTCTTAAGGCAGCAGCAAACACCTTCAACAACCCTCTTAGCATCATCTCACCCAGAAACCCCTGAAATCATTGCCTGCAGGAAAGGACTGCTCAGCTCCCTCTTTTTGGCCCTAGAAATGAATTCTTAAGGGTGTGTGAGTATATTTGTCTTGTTTTTATTTTTATTTTTTTTTTATTTTTGAGACAGGGTTTCTTCGTAGCTTTTTGGTTCCTGTCCTGGAACTAGCTCTTGTAGACCAGGCTGGCCTCGAACTCACAGAGATCCGCCTGCCTCTGCCTCCCGAGTGCTG
>NW_026075723.1:0-1384 GCF_014885135.2 Alexandromys fortis
AGTGAGACCCCAGATCCTGAATTTCTTGTAATCCCCTGATCTGAGTGCCTACAGCTGCTCTGAGCACGAGATCTTCAGGAGTTCCTGATGGCAGGAGAGTGGTTTCTGGTGGGTTTGGCTGGGGCGTGGCTATCTCTATATAATCTGCCCCTGAACACAATAAAGGGGGCATTCTTGGAAAAATTCAAGGATGACCCATGTCGCTGTCTCTCTGTCTGTGTTTGTCTGTGTATTTTAACCTCCAGCCCCCTTGCGAAACTCGGGAACTGGGTGCCAGTGCACAGAGCACAGACACGGGGGCGTGGTGCTCGGCAAGAGTTAACACTAGTAACCACACCACAGAGTCTATATTAGGTTGTTTTGAGATTTCTTCTGCCAAGGAAATTAACCTCAGACAAACTACTCAGACAAGGGAAAAATCACTCATATTCTTAACCAAAACATCACAAGAATGATTTCTAGGCACCATAATAGAATTCTTCTCCCCTGAAGCATCTTGAGCCCCTCCCCCAAGGTTCAAATCACATTCAGCAACACTGTTTTCCATGATCCTACCAGGACGGCCCTTTAAACACCACTTTAAAGTGTTAAATTGCTCAGAAGATCTTGAGTTTTTCTCTTTCCTTTTAGATCCATGTATGCCTGTTTTACAAATTTTTGGAGCATGGGGGGGGGATCACCAAAGAAGGTAGAAGGGGAGAGGGGAAGAAGGGAGGGAAGCAGAAAAAAATGTATAGAGCAAAACAGCAATAAAAAAGCCTTATTGAGATGTTCACTCGCAGTATGATTCACCCCTTGAGAGTGTACCATTCAGTGCTTTAGCATTCATAGTCCAGAAAAATCCACTACCACAATCCACTTCTGCAGTCCCAATTTCCATAATACGGCCAGGTCTGACTCAGCAAAACTCTACTCGCTGGTACCAACTTCTCTTATTCTGTACCGCTGTGAAAGACACCATGATCATGGCAACTTTTGTAAAGGAAAACATTTAATTGTGGTGGCAGCTTACAATTCAGAGGTTCAGACCATTATCATCATGGAAAGACATGGTGGCATGTGGGCAGACATGTGCTGGAGAAGAAGCTGAAAGTTCTACATCTTGCAGGCAACAGGAAGTGACCTGTCTCACTGCTGTGGCTTTTGCATATTTGAGTCCTCAAAGTATGCCTCTGCAATGACAAAAGTCCTCCAACAAGACCGCACCTGTTTCCATAAAGTCATACCTCCCCTTAGTGCCATTTTTTTTTTTTTTTGCAGGGAAACTTCTTTCAAACCACCATATCATGGGACTGCCAAATAACCCATAACTAGACAACTATGACCTTATGTGAAACTACAGTATCCCTTTAAAAGCAACGATCATTTTGCAATATCATCTAGT
>NW_026075724.1:0-1335 GCF_014885135.2 Alexandromys fortis
AATTTAAGAGGAGCTCTGAGACCCTGGTACTATAAAGCACACCCCAAAGCACGTGTTTCTGGAACACTGGGAAAGCAGTAGGAACACTTGACCCATGGAAAGGCGGAAAAAGAGAGAAAGAGAAAGAAGAGGAAACGGGGAGCTGAGGAGATAAAAGCTCTAAGCACATACTTTGATACCCCCTTCAGACATTTCATCTTCATAGTATGAGGGAAGAAACTAGAAAGGGAAAAGGCCTGTAATAGACAGGGTATCAAAGGAATTTTTGGAAGACCTAAGACAGCCAGTGACTGAAGTTCATCAGCCGAGGCTGGAGCACGAAGGTAGAGTGGCTGCTAAAATGTGCAAGTTCACAGAAGCCTGTGATCCAGGTGAGGCTTCAGGGCAGATGGAAACACTGAAGGCGGGGACTGAATTCTAAGTCTCCGACCACAACTGACCGCAGCTCCTATCTCTAGGAATAGAGTCAAGTATCCACCATCGTGCCTGATAGTCTCAGTCCAGTCCCTAAAACACACATAGTAGAGGAGAGAAGAAACTCTTGCAAGATTCCTGCTCACAATCACCAGCAACTCCAGGGGAGCTGATGCCCTCTCTGGTCTCCACAGGAACTGCACACAGGTACACATATCCCAACACAGAGACACACACATGAGGTAATAACAGATAAACTGCATCCTTTTAAGAAGGAGAAAAACAGGAGATGCCATGTAGCTGCCAAAGGAGAAAGATGCAAGCCAGAACCTTACCCTTGTGTCAATACACAGATTAATAACAATGGGTTAATTCAAGATGTAAGAGCTAGCTGGAAATATGCCTAGTCATTGGCTGAACAGTGTTGTAATCAATACAGTTTCTGGGTGATTATTCGGGTCTGAGTGCCTGGGAAACTAACGAGCAGCCTCTGCATACAAAATGGCACCCAACATAGCGCTGACTACATTCACATAAAAACTAAGAGAGCTTAAGAAGGAATTCTAGACACAAAAGAACAGAGTTAAGCACAGCTTCTTGGTAGCTACATTTTTTCAGATAGATTCTGTTTGCTGGCAGCAAGCAGAGGCACAGATCCTTTAACAGAAGTCTTCCTGACTCGGTGTTAGTGGCAAAAAAATAATGCATAGATTCTTTAAGATCCAACGTCCTGGTTTGTACTGGCAGAACAAACTCTGGCTCTTTCCAGAGGTCCTGCACTTAAATGGGGTCTGTGAACAGTGAGTTACAAATTGATTAGTGGTGACATAGACCTGCTGTGTCCCTAAAGCTGGGATAGTGTGCATGGCTCACAGGGACAGTGAATATATCTCTGTTGGACTGGGCAGAACAAGAATGCAG
>NW_026075725.1:0-1384 GCF_014885135.2 Alexandromys fortis
ACCTTAGAATCACAAGTGCAGAATGAGAACCAGAAATTATTTAATTCAATGAAATCATTAGAAATATTCACAAGTAAAGAAATTTGGACTTTCCAAAAGACACTGATGAAAGGATTTGAATCAGCTGAGGAAAATGTCAGAACTGATAAGTGAGGAAAGGAGGTACAAGCAAAGGACTTCATATCTTTAGTACCTCTCAGAGTCAGAGATGACTTACCAAGAGTTGTACCTACTTATCCTGTCATTATCTCTGACAAGCAAGCAAATCTGTACCCAAACAGATACAAAGCATGTAAATGGAAGCCTATAGGTATGAAACATGTAAAAGAAATTAAGTAAGCAGTAGTATTTTATGGCTTGCATTCACCAATTGTTAGGATGATGGTAAAGACATGGGCTTAAAGCAATAAGGTTACTCCACATGATTGGTTTCAAATAGTCTCAACAGTTACTAAAGATGGGTCACAGTTATAATGGAAGTACTATTGGAAATCAGAGGCTAAAGCCTTAGAACAGCAAGGAAAGGTCAAAGAATTTGAGGCTTCCCAAGATCAAATACTTGGTGAGGGCTGTTATGTTGATCCACAGAGACAAGCTATTTCTAATGAACACATCTGGTTCCTATACCATACAATAGCCTTAAATGCTTGAGACAGGATTCAATAACTAGGAAGAAAGTTGAATCATATACTAAGATCATACAAGGGCCAAGAGAACTCATTTAGTTGCTTTTTACAAAGATTAACTAAAATTGTACAAGTAAGGGTAACAGATACAGAAGCTAGACGAGTATTATTGAATCTCTGACTTTTGAAAATGCCAACTTAGAATGCAAAAAAGATATTTGGGACTTTAAAGTTCAGATCAGCACAAATGGATAAATAAATTCTTCACGCAGTCAATGTTGAATCATTTGATTATAATACTAGGTTATGATAGGAGAAGCAATTTCCAAAGGTGTGAGGAAATATCAAAATACCAAATGTTTTAATTGCGGTAAAATAGGGCATCTGAGAAGGTACCATAGACAAGACATACCTAGAAATAATTTTTTTTATTGGAATGACAAAAATAGAATGTCTTAATCTTCTGAATTATATACAAGATGCCGCAAAGGCCAAAATTGGACCAGTGAATATAGATCAACAAAAGACAAACAAGGCAAACATTACCATCAGGAAAATCTTTAAGGGGCCTCTCACAGGCCACCAGATCAAATGTGGTCAAGTCATTCCCATTCATTGTGGAGGATATGCCTCTTGAGGAAAATTTAAAAATACAGTGTCTGTTGTAAAAAGCTATACTGCTCTTGATAATAGAGTAAACATTGAAGAGGAATTAAAAATTCCAATAGAAAACAGGAAACACATATTTTGGCAGACTT
>NW_026075726.1:0-1388 GCF_014885135.2 Alexandromys fortis
GATGCTGGGAGGAAGAGGAAGTGAGCTCAGACTCGACAGCTCTGCTCTCTGGAGCAGAGACGCCATGCTTCGCTCTCCCAGACACACATGATGAAGCAGGATGGACTTAGGCTAGAATCTTCCCGGTAAGTGCACCTTGGGGTGCTTACACACATTATTAGAAATGGGCTAGTCCAGGTGCGAGAATTAGCCTAGAAGAGGCTAGATAGAAATGGGCCAAGCAGTGCTTAAATGAATACAGTTTGTGTGTTGTTATTTCGGGGTATAAGCTAGGAGGCAGCCGGGGTGCTGGGGACACAGCCCCGCCACTCCTATTTCAACACTATTGAATAGTGTACTGTAAGAGAAATAAGCATACATCTAATTCTTTTAAAGTGGAACAGATTAGAGGCAGAGAAAATAAGAAAAACTAAGCCTGTGTCTGTATGTCCAGAATCAGATAATGCCGTCACGTACAAAAGGTCTTGATAGGATTCCATTGAATGGCAATGGTGTTAGAAACTTAGCATGCTGTTCAGACAGTATTGTTTTCAGCAAGACAGTCATTTGTGGGAAGTAACTGATACAACCTGATCTGGGTACTTTCTGTGTCAATCTTAATATCATTGCTTGGTTGTCTACATTTATTTCTTCTTGATGACTATTGAACCCAATGTACCATCATTTTGTTTAAAGTAAGGCTTTTTGCAAGGAGAGGAGATATTCCATTTGGTGTTTTCTACTGTTCCTTTCAGTCTTGCTACTCGAGTAATGTAGTCTTTCTCTCTGAGTTAATGATCTTTAAAAAAGAAATTATATGCAAATCTGTCAGCCTCATATAGGCTAATTATTTTTCTTTCAAAGTGAACAGCACATGCTTTTCTGAAAAAAAGGTTAAATGTTGCATAAGTATAGTCTTTCTGTTAAACTCTTGTTTTGATAAAATACATCACCAGAGTATCATGAAACTTCCATTTCTCCACGCACTGAGGGTCTATTTGAACAGTGGTCCCTGCCCACACTTGTAGAAGTCTGCTAATGAATCTATAGAAGCATGTCTCTGGATTCACAATCTTTATCTATTTATCTACTGGATAGAAAACTCCCAAGAATTATCCAGATCACATCCACATAGCTCAAGATTATTCATATCAGTCTTTTATATGTGTAATAACAGGACAACTAAATTCCAACTTTTGGCTTACAAAGAGACATGTGTAAAACTGAAATTCCATGTGCTTAAAAGACAGTTCGTAGCCGGGCAATGGTCGTGCACGCCTTTAATCCCAGCACTAGGGAGGCAGAGGCAGGCGGATCTCTGTGAGTTCGAGACCAGCCTGGTCTACAGAGCTAGTTCCAGGACAGGCTCCAAAGCCACAGAGAAACCCTGTCTCGAAAAACCAAAAAAA
>NW_026075727.1:0-1384 GCF_014885135.2 Alexandromys fortis
AGGATAAGCACTAGCTACTTGTCACACTTGAAACTTAGATGATCCACACTCCATTCATTCAGGAGAATAATGTCGGGATCAAAGAGGACACATTCTGTTTTGGTTTTGGTTTGGTTTTGGTTTCTTTAATTTATTTTCTTTAGTTCATTCTTCTCTCGTGTATCACATATTGACGCAGTTTCCCCTGCCTCCTCTCCTCCCATCCCCTCCCTCCTCTCTCCCCTCTCTCCCAAATCCACTCCTCCTTCTTCCTCTTCAGAAAAGGGCAGATCTCACAGGGATGTTAACCAAACACTGTATGTCAAGCTATAATAAAACTTGGCATATCCTCATATTAAGGCTGAATGAGGCAACCCAGTAGGAGGAAAAGGGTCCCAAAAGCAGGCTAAAGAGTCAGAGATAGTCCCCGCTCCCACTGTTAGGAGTCCCACAGGAATGCCAAGCTGCACAACCATACATAAATATATACAGAAGACATAGGTCAGACCCATGCAGGCTCCCTGATTGTCAGCTGAGTAAGAGGGCACATTCTTGAGGAATGTTCTTGAGGTCTCACTACCCTTTCTTGAGGAATTTTTTTTTAAATAATTCTCAAAGGTTATTCAATAATGTAATGATTTAGAGGGTAGGAATAACACTTGCTCCTTCATTAGTACATGTGGAAAACCAAGTGCTTTCCATGTTTTATATATTCTAATCTTTACAAAACCATGATGATGAAAGTATTCTGATTGTCCCCATTTCACACGTAGTAGATCCAAGACAGCAAAGATTAATCAGCTTGCTGAAAGCTACAGACCTGCTACCTAGCAGAGCCTAGCCCTGGAGCTCATTGAGTAAAACAAAGGAAGCTCTAGAACTAATGCCTGGGTTCCAGTCCTTCTTCACCGGCCATATGGCTGTGACTTCACAGGGATTTTCCAAAGTTCACAAAGTAGGTAATTCTATATTTTTAACTTCAAGAGACTTCCCACCAAGTTTTGTAAGTATTGTCTCAGAGAAGACATGACATAGTCTGGTTTACACATAGAAGATTTCCTTCTGGTCATGAAGTGGCAGAGAGGTGGGAAAGACACCAAACAGATGGAACACTACAGTAACCAGATGGAGAAAGCCTGAAGGACCAGGAAGGGAAGCTCCTTGGGGATGGAAGAGGTCTAGGTGTGTCCATTATTGGAAAGGTGAGGAAAATGGATCATTCTTGGGTGGTCCGAGAGTTTGGAGCTTAAGTGGAGGGATTGTCAAGCTAAACATGAGACAAGAAACCAGTCATGATATTTATTTATTTATCGGTATTTGCTTAATTTGTGTTTGACGCAATTCTAAATCAACACCAACGAACAAAATAAAGACCCTGCTCATGTGCTCTGCCTAGAGCTGAGGG
>NW_026075728.1:0-1387 GCF_014885135.2 Alexandromys fortis
TTACCGGGAAGATTCTAGCCTAAGTCCATCGTGGGTTGCAGCTGCCTGGGAGAGCAGAGCATGGCGTCTCTGCTCCAGCAGAGCTGTCGGGTCTCCGGGAGCAGAGCAGAGTCTGACCTCACTTCCTCTTCCGCCCAGCATCTTATCCTGTTTATTCTGCCCACCTATCTTTTAACCTATCAGGGTCAGCAGTTTCTTTATTGCTCAGCCAATGAAATCAACAGATTGATATGACACTCCCACATCAAGTTTGGAACTCTTTTATGTCTTCACTTCTAAATAAACTATCAGAAGAGAGTTGTAGTAAACAAAAATAGTTTCCTATTTCTGTCCAAGTTATTTTTTAGGTATAGTTGTATGATTGGCCTGAAAGTGGGGATTTTCAGGGATGTCAAATAGTTATCCATCTAGGAATGACCCCCAACCCATAATAGAAAGGAGCAGGTGGGCAATATGTTACAATGACTATCCAGTAAGCCCCTGGGATGTGTCTCCCTAACCCAAACCCAAGCACTAAAGTTGCAGATGTGTAGAGCCATGGTCAGATTTTACTTGAGTACTGGAATATCTGAACTCAGGTCCTCATACTTGAAGAGAAGGTACTGTAAAAACTAAAACTATCTGTCCAGCACCTCTATTGAAACATCACCCTTTTCAAATATCTAATCTTATTTCTAAAAGAAATTAACTTTTAAAATAACTTTTAAAAATCTCAGGTCCAGCCAGGCAGTGGTGGTACATGCCTTTAATACCAGTACTTGAAAGGGAGAGGCAGGCAGATGTCTATGAGTTCAAGGCCAGCCTTGTCTACAAAACCTAGTTCCATGAAAGCCAGAACTATTACACAGAGAAACTCTGTCTTGAAAAACCAAAAACAAACAAATAAAACAAAAAAACTCAGGTTCTGGGCCAGAGCAGTCACATTGTTGATAGCAATATACCAAAGAACAGTCTTTGAAAGAATTATGAATCCATTGAACATTTGCTTAGTCTTTTTTTAATTTTTTATTTATTTATTAAAGATTTCTGACTCTTCCCCGCCACTGCCCCCCATTTTCCTCCCCCTCCCCCAACCAAGTCCCCCTCCCTCGTTAGCCCAAAGAGCAATCAAGATTCCCTGCCTTGTGGGAAGTCCAAGGACCACCCACCTCCATCCAGGTCTAGTGAGGTGAGTATCCTAACTGCCTAGGCTCCCATAAAGCCAGTACGTGCAGTAGGATCAAAAAACCATTGCCATTGTTCTTGAGCCCCTGGACCCAGCAATACCACTCTTGGGAATATACCCAAGAGATGCCCTATCATACAACAAAAGTATATGCTCTACTATGTTCATAGCAGCATTGTTTGTAATAGCCAGAACCTGGAAACAACCTAGATGCCCTTCAAT
>NW_026075729.1:0-1390 GCF_014885135.2 Alexandromys fortis
CGAGACAGGGTTTCTCTGTAGCTTTTTGGTTCCTGTCCTGGAACTAGCTCTTGTAGACCAGGCTGGCCTCGAACTCACAGAGATCCGCCTGCCTCTGCCTCCCGAGTGCTGGGATTAAAGGCGTGCGCCACCACCGCCTGGCTAATAAATACCGTCTTTAAAAGCAATACAGAGGGCTGTAATTCAGTTAGTAAAGTGCTTGTCATACAAGCATAAGGACCTGGGTTTGATCCCCAGAATCTGTGTAAGAAAGCTGGGCATGGTAGGCTTAGCACTGGGGAGGCAGAGAGAGTTGGATTTCTGGGGTTTACTGGCTAGTCGGCGCAGCAGAATTGGTGAGGCCTCGGTCAGTGAGACACCCAGCGTCCAAAAATAGAGTGGGTGGCACCTGAGTAATGACACCTGAGGTTGTTCTCTGGCCTCTCTTCACAGGCATCAACACACGTGTGCACCTTCATAAACACACACAGAAGATAAAATAGCAAGGACCGGAAACTCTTGGTCCTCACCTCGGCAGTAAAATCTGAGTTTTGGAGGCCACGACACCTTGCCCTTCGGATGGTCGGAAACACTGCAGATAGTGGGTGGAGGGACAAAGCTTTAGTGCAGGAGTGCTTGCCCCTTTGTTAGCGTCTCCTGTTGAAATAAGGAATCTTTTGAATTCTTTTTTGAGCTTATATTTTATACCTATCTAATTTGTGTATGTTGAAATCATATTGAGATCAGAACAACTTGAGGGAGTTGACTCTCCTGTCTGATTCTGAGGATTGAACTCAAGTCATTAGGCCTGCTAGCAGTCTGCCTTCTCTGCTGAGCTGTCCCCACAGCTCTCTTTTTATACTTGATTTTTAAAGACGGGGTCTTTTTTCTTTTTCTTTTTTGTTTTTTGTTTTTTTTGTTTTGTTTTGTTTTGTTTTTCAAGAGACACGGTTACTCTGTAGTGGTAGCGGACACCACCACTGCCTGGCTAAAATGGGTCTTGTCTGGAGGTGGTGGCGCATACTTTTAATCCCAGCACTCGGGAGACAGAGGTAGGCAAATCTTTTAAACTATAGGCCAGCCTGGTCTACAGAGTGATTATCAATAAAGAAACCCTGTCCTGGAAAAAAAATAGTCTGTTATGTTGCCTAAGATGACCTCAAACTCACTTTGTAGGTGAGCAATACCTTGAGCTTTTGCTCTTTTTGCCTCCGCCTGAATGCTGGGGTCAGCAATTTTACCTCACTCAGGTTTATGTAGTGCTGGGCATCAAACCCAGGACTTTACGCATGCTGGATAAGCCCTTCCCCTACTGAGCCAATCACCACACTGAGTTGGATACTGGAAAGAAAAGTTCTAATTCAATCATGATAGTTTTGGATTTTTTTTTTTTTTTTTTTTTTTTTTTTTT
>NW_026075730.1:0-1386 GCF_014885135.2 Alexandromys fortis
ATTAACCTGGCAGTGGAACTAACGCTATTGCTCCAGTGAGCTGCTGAACTCTGCAAACCAACCCCAGGATATGACCTGCAGTCCTTAGGAAACAGCAACAACCATCACCCCACTCTCCACATTTAGAAATACATGGCTCTTGTTTGAAAGGCCACTTCTTCCTTGGGATCAAAATTCCCTGGCTGAGTGTAGAAAGGAGCTGCGGGCAGGCCTGCTTTTAATCCCACCCGGCTCCCGCTCGGCTAGCTTAGCCCCAGAAATAACAACACACAAATTGTATTCATTTAAACACTGCTTGGCCCATTAGCTCTAGTCTCTTACTGGCTAACTATCATATCTTGCTTAACCCACATATAATAATATGTGTAGCACCACGAGGTGGTGGCTTACCAGTGTATGTCCATCTTGGGCTGGAACTTCATCGCGTCTGACCCAGAGAGGAGAGGCATGGCAATTGCTTCACTTCCTCCCAGCATTCTGTTCTGTTTACTCTGCCTACCTAATTTTAGTCCTATTAAAGGCCAAGCAGTTTCTTTATTAATTAACCAATGAAAGCAACAGATAGACAAGTGACCCTCCTCTATCAGCCGAGACCAAGGGTTCTTGGTACAGGTATGTAGACTCAGGTGTAACTCCAAGTCCTCAAATGCATCCAAGTCCTCAGAAGATGCATCAGAACTTGAACATCCTCTGTCTCTTGGGCTGCAGCTACCATGGAAAGTGAGCTTCAGCTGAGGATGAACCTTCAGCGATTGCTGGGTCAGTTAGGGCTTCTTTTGCTTTGGGTTGGCCAGGGCTGGCAGCTGCATCTAGGGATTCAAAATGAAGCAGGTTCTTTTTGGAACAAATGTAGTTTTTTTTTTTTTTTTTTTTTTTTTTTTTTTTTTTTTTTTTTTTTTTTTGTACCAGGAAAGAGCATAAGCTAGGCAGTGACTTGAGAAACTCTCCCTCCTCCTCATTATTCCTTAACTAACAGGCAGACACCTGCTGTGACCTGCCAGAGACCAAAGCTGTTGGGGCAGCACTGATTTAGAAACTGGTTTGGGTCAAGCCCGAGCCTACAGTTCACCCTGCACAACAAAATGAGGGCAACACTAAAATCAGGAAGGATCAGGAATGATCCCATCTTCTTCCTCCATATCCAATAGATACCATGTGTGCCTGGGGTTTTGAATCACTAAAAGAGATCTTTAAAGCCCCTTTTGGGTCTAACCTGCCTTTGAAGATCTTGGGTTGGTGATTCAGGAAGGCTACATGGAAGGAATAGATTTGACCTATACAGAACAGGCAGACTTAATTTATATTTCATCTATTTATGTTAAAGCACTATTAACATTATTTATATTGCCGGGCGATGGTGGCGCACACCTTTAATCTCAGCACTCG
>NW_026075731.1:0-1271 GCF_014885135.2 Alexandromys fortis
ACATAAAGCTGTCAAAACAAAAAAGTCACTAAGATATAGATAGATAGATAGATAGATAGATAGATAGATAGATAGATAGATATTATCTACATGGGAAGTAGGAAAAGACAAGATCTCCTGAGTAAACTGGGAACATGAGGACCTTGGGGGAGGGTTGAAGGGGAGGGGAGAAACAGGAGGGGAAACAGAGAAAACCGCAGAGCTCAATAAAAATCAATAAAAAAATCACTTTTCATGTTAATTTCAAAACAAAAACACAAAATATGTACATGACAATTAAATAAATAAGTCAAGTGAGAAAATTTTGGTGTAAGAAGAGTGAAGTACTGCTTGAAGCTAGTCACATTTGATGTCTTTAGGGGGCTGTTCTATTTCTTTCTATTTTTTGGTTTTTCGAGATAGGGTTTCTCTGTAGCTTTGAAGCCTGTCCTACAACTAGCTCTTATAGACCAGGCTGGCCTTGAACCCACAGAGGTCCACCTATCTCTGCCTCCTGAGAGGTGGGATTAAAAGCATGTGCCACCAATACCCAGTTCTGTCCTATTTCTTAAGTGTTAACTCTATTTAGAACCCCAAAAGCTCTTGTTATCCTATCTTACAAATCTAATGGCACCTGTTAAGAATAATCATCCATAGAATCTATAGGGTCATTAATCTATGATAGATTAATAATATAGCCAAAACTGGACATAGCAAGGAAAATATGATTATCCACATTTACAGGTATATGTGGGATTTTGAATTACATGGAATGTCAACACCCAGCAAGTCCTGATATGAAGTAGACAATACCAATTACAATGCCTTGACAGCTCTTCTAACTTGAACGTACTGAGGTATACTTATTAGTGATCTCCTTTTGTAACTTATTTTGTCTGGAAAGTAAGAAGTGATTTGATGTGTATATTTCCATGTTTTCAGGAAGAAACTGAGACAGGCAAATGAGCTAAGTGAACAATGCTCTATGTAGTTATGGGGGCAGACACTTAACTGCACAGTGTTGCTTGTGACTGTGCCCTTCAGCATCTAAAACCTGGATGCTTTTGTAATTCTAATACATCATATATTTTTCCCAGATAAAAAGAGGACTTTTAAAAAATTGTTTTGTTTTATTACTGAGTCTAATTAAGGGACCAGGTAGGTGTCCTATAAATTACTGACCTGTGTCTTGTGTTTTATTTCCAGCACTAGGGAAATGGAAGCAGTCAGATAACAGGGACTCTAAGGAAGACCAGCCTAGGCTATTGTACACACGCATGAAAGAGAGAGAG
>NW_026075732.1:0-1385 GCF_014885135.2 Alexandromys fortis
TCTCTCTCTCTCTCTCTCTCTCTCTCTCTCCTCTGAATGTGGTTGAGAGGTCATGGAAACCTGAGAACATCTCTCTTCAATGGTCAAGAAGTTCTTCCAGGAAACAACAGGACGGTGGCCCCTGCTGTGATCAGCAGCAGCTGCTTTCTCGGAGTTGTTGCTTCTCAAAGGCAATCTCTTTTACCCAGTCCATTTTGCACTTAGACTTTATTGCCTTGTAAAAACACAAATACCAGAGGAAGTGTAGATTTACTCTGAGAGGGTATTGCTGGCTCAGTCTCCTGCCATACCATCACCCTCACACATTTGCTTCAGCTGTCATCAATGGGTTAGCTCACATGAATCAAGGACAGAGGATTCCCACACTTAGTGCAGCTGTCAGTTCTTCCAGTGCAGGGCTCTATCATCTTTTAAATTTGAAGGCAGGAAAATTTCTTTAGAGACTGAGTTGGAAGAGGATTTAGGGAAGGCTGAGGTGTTCTGTGTTCTCAACTAAGGAGCCTGTTCCTCACATGAACATTGATGTCAGAGGTGTGGCTTTTATGTTTTACATAAACACCAAGCCTCGAGTATCTATTCCATTAAACATTTAATTTGTGAAATATTTATTTAAAATCTGAGATAAGGAAACTGTTAGCTCATAAAAAAAATCCATAACAGTGTTTCCTTTTGTTGAGTTCCAATGTTGCTGAGAGAAAGCAGGCAAGTGGAGCCCAACTCCTCACTTTAGCTTTCTCATTCACTGGAAGGATAAGAATAGTGTGCTCATCTGATAATCATCAGATCAAATTTCCAAGACCACCTTACCACAATGAGATACCAATTTTCTTGATTATATTGAGAGCAGGGGAAGAGAGATGAAGGATTCCTTGGATAAATAGTCCACACCGAGGTCTTCACCAGCTTTCTGGTGGTCAGGGTCTCTCTGGGCTGAGTGTTTCCAGGTTGTGGTCTCTTACACAAAGAAGTGAAAAAATTCTCATACTAATTTGTAAAAGAAACACGAAAATTGTATTCATATTAAAGTAGAATTAAAGTGACAGATTAAAGTGGACTATAAAGATTGACAAAGTGACAGATTAAAGTGGACTATAAAGATTGACTATGATGTGAGTGAAGATATCCAATTGTCCAGATAATAGCCGAGGGGCTTTTTTAATGGGTTCTGAGAGGAGGGGCTGTTTATTTATTTATTTTTTTAAAAATTTATTTATTTATTGTGTATACAGTATTCTTAGTATTTTGCATGTATGCCTGCAGGCCAGAAGAGGGCACCAAATCTTATTACAGATGGTTGTGAGCCACCATGTGGTTGCTGGGAACTGAACTCAGGACCTTTGGAAGAGCAAGCAGTGCTCTTAACCGCTGAGCCATCTCTCCAGCCC
>NW_026075733.1:0-1383 GCF_014885135.2 Alexandromys fortis
ATGACTGCTGAACTTGCCTAAAGGTGTGATGGTTCGTTGGGGTTCATTGCTTCATAAAAGACTCTAGTAGACAATCTGCAGGACACAGAAGAAAGTGACTGGCAAATTGCCAATATAGGCTGAACTGTCAATGAAATTTCCTGCTTCATGGAAAAGTTTGCTGAATACTATGGGCCTGGGGGCTGAAGATAGATACTCCAATGATACAGAAGAACTTTGAGTGACTGTCCAGGCAGCAAGATGTCTCTGTCATTTCTAGAGTTTTGTAAGTTGCTTACAATGTACTTCCTGTTTACTTAGGTAATATTATATCCTTCTGAAGTCTTTGATGGAGTTGAAGAATAGATAGATAGTTATAGTTATGGTTTTCCTTAGTTATGATAAAAGATAAAGTAAATAGACATATTGTAACTGTAATTCTTGCTTGATACCTGTTTTGTTACATGTAATTTTACTATGTTAAAGCTAAAGCCTTCCTTTTTATTTAAACAGAAAAGGGGAAATGGTGTGAAAGGTCCTTCTGTCTATGTGTTGTTTTGATTGGTTAATGAATAAAGGAACTGCTTTGGGCCCATTCCAGAGCTCTAGGGGAACAGAGCTAAGTGGGGCAGGGGGATTAAACAGAATGTTGGGAGGAATAAGGTGGAGTCAGGAGACACTATGGAGCCGCTGCCAGAGTCAGACATGCTGGAACTTTGCTAGTAGGCCACAACATCGTGGTGATATACAGATAACTAGAAATGGGTTAAATTAAGATGTAAGAGTTAGCCAATAAGAAGTTAGAGCTAATGAGCCAAGCAGTGTTTTAATTAATACAGTTTTCTGTGTGGTTATTTCAGGGCTAAGCTAGCCAGGCGGCCAGGACAAAAAAGCGGGCCCTCCTCCCCTGCAACAGGCCCAGGGTTGTAGAATATTAATTGAAGATGTGTTACATTTGTTTATGCTGTGGAACACTTTTTAATGATGCCTAGATGTGTTGTATCCTTTTATGTTGCATTTGTTTAACACTATGAAGCTGTGTTACTTTGACTGTCTAAAATACATGATTGAGCTAATAAAAAGCTAAACAGGCATAGCTGGACAGGATAGGGATGGGTAGGGCTGCCAGGCAGAGAGAATAAATAGAAGGGGAAAAAGATTAGAGGAAGAAATAAGAAAGGAGAAGGCAAGGAAGACATCATGGGCAAGCCACCCAACCACGGCCAGATATGGAGTAAGAAGGAAAGAAAAGATATACAGAAATGGAGAAAGGTAAAAGGCCAGAGGCAAAAGGTAGATGGGATAATTTACGAAAAGCTGGCTAGATATAAGTCAAGCTAAGGCCGGGCATTTATAAGAAAGTCTTCATATGATTATTTGGGAGCAGGGTCCCTACCCCAGAAT
>NW_026075734.1:0-1383 GCF_014885135.2 Alexandromys fortis
ATGAATTAGTTCTTCAATCCATGTTAATGTCCTATCCCTTTTCCTAGATGAGAGATTCACAGATGTCATAAGGTTGGAGTTTATATTATTTTAAGACCACATTTTTGTTTTGTAAGTAGGGAAATGTTTAGTCCTTTGTTGCTAAGGGTGAAGACTTTGACCATCCAAACTGCAAAAGGAGCGGGATGTTGGGACTGTCAAGCTGCCTGCAAGCTGTGTAGAAAGCTTTAAGGCTGCAGGCTTTTAGGAGTTGTCACTCAGCCTTTAGTGGGCTTTCTGGTGATGGGGCTGCTTTTGAGTTATCCCTGCTCTTTGTAAATAACCCCTCAAACTGCACAAATGGAGGCCAGATTAATCATAAATATGTATATTTGAATGTCATTAATATGTAGAATATTTGCTAATAAAAATACTTTTTAAATGGGAACTTTTCCCCAAACAACTTGTGATCTGTGGGCCATTTGCTATGTCCTTAAATAAATCTTGCATATTCCCTTATTGACTCCTTTAACTTGGTCTTTTTGTCCTCCATAACTATGTCCTTCCAGTCCATGATCACATCTTATCCTTGACATAAGGAATTTTTGTCTTTCCTGAACTGACAATTTTATCACTCTCTTCCTGCATTGAAGGCTATATTTCCCATAAGGCTTTTGCCATTGGCACTATATATGATAATCAGCTATATGACTATAGATTTGGAGACACCAAAAAAACCAAAGAACAGAGGATATTAGTCACTTTTCTCACTGCTGTGATAAAATATCTAACAAAGGCCTGGAGGGATGGCTCAGCCGTTAAAGGCTAGGCTCACAACCGAAAATATCTAACAAAGCAAGTTAAGGTAGAAGCAGCTTATTTTGGCTCAAAATTCAAGGGCACAGACCATCATGGTAAAGAAGTAATGGTAGCAGAAGCAAGAGGTCACATTGTATCTGCAGTCAGGAAGTGGGGGAATGGGGAGGAATGCTGGTGCTCTACTTGCTTTCTCCTTTTTCATTTCTCAGGAGACACAGGCCCATGGAATGGAGCCACTCCAGTTTGCAGTGGCTGTTCCTGCCTCCATTAACCCAAAGTAGAAGCTCCCTCACAATTATGTTCAGAGGTTAATCTCGTAGGTAACTGTAATCTTGTCAAGTCGATGATCAATATTAACAGTCGCACAGGAGTTATATGATTTGTTCAACTGAACATCTTGTTGTAGACACATAAAATACTGTGGTGCACAAACTAGTGGCATAATATGCTTTATTTTTATTTCACAAAGAAAATGTTGAAATCAGGGATGTTAAAAAATTTGTCCACAGATAATCAGTTCATAGATAACAGCAAGAGGAGGACCGGGATATAGGATATTTAGACTTCCAGTGTAGCAGTCTTGCT
>NW_026075735.1:0-1388 GCF_014885135.2 Alexandromys fortis
TCTGTCTGTGTGTATGTCTGCAGTCCAGAAGAGGGCACCAGATCTCATTACAGATGGTTGTGAGCCACCATGTGGTTGCTGGGAATTGAACTCAGGACCTTTGGAAGAGCAGACGATGCTCTTAACCACTGAGCCATCTCTCCAGCCCTATACATTACATTTTTAAATGAGTGGTACAAACACAATACCTTAACCAAGAACAGAAATATACATATAACCAAATATACATATAACCAAATTGACTTAAAATTTGTATCAATAAACCAAGATCCATTCCATTGCACAGTATTCATCTCTATAGCATATCCCCCTTTAAATGCAAACAAACATTCATAAACAATTTTTGGGAATAAGTGCTTACTTTTCTTTAACCTGCTTCCTGCTGTTTTTTGGAAAAGTAATTTTTTGAGGGGTGTTCAAGGTGACCTTTCCAGGGGTCTTGGTTAATCAAACCACATTAGTCTGGAAAGATTCTCCAAGTTCTCATCCTCCGTGGAAACAAAAGAAGAATCTCTTTTTAAAAGCAACTTATCTTTAGACTCATGTTTTGAAATCAAGATACCTTTAGAGTATATATTCTGGTTTAGTTTAATAGTCTGTACAATGAAATACCTCTCTGTTCTTAGCTCATTCACAGTAAAAATTCATAGAAAACACAATAATAATCATAATCTAGACTCTCTGTGTATTTTCCATTCTTAAATAGCTTATTTTTCTTTACTCCTATAAATCTATGACTGCCTATACTCTGTCTCTTTAAATACTTTGTTTTATACACCAATGATAACCTATGCTGGAGAGGATGTGGAGTAAGGAGAACACTCATCCATTGCTGGTGGAAATAAAAACTTGTACTACCACTTTGGAAATCAGTGTGGTGGTTTCTCAGAAAACTGGGAGTCAACTTACCTCAGGAACCAGCAATACCACTCTTGGGAATATACCCAAAAGATTCCCAGTCATACTACGGAAGCATTTGTTCAACTATGTTCATAGCAGCATTATTTTTAAAGCCAGAACCTGGAAACAACCTAGATGCCCCTCAATGGAAGAATGGATAAAGAAAGTGTGGCACATATACACATTAGAGTACTACTCAGTGGAAAAAAAAGACATGACATCTTGAATTTTGCATGTAAATGGATGGAAATAGAAAACACTATCCTGAGTGAGATAATCCAGACCCAAAAAGATGAATATGGTATGTACTCACTCATTAGTGGATTCTAGTCATAGACAAAGGACATTGAGCCTATAGTTTGTGATCCTAGAGAAGCTAAATAATAAGGTGAATCCAAAGAAAACCATGTATAGATCCTCCTGGAAATTAGAAGCAGACAAGATTGCCAGGCAAAACTTGGGAGCATCGGGGTAGGGGTGGGGTTGGG
>NW_026075736.1:0-1382 GCF_014885135.2 Alexandromys fortis
CTCCTCCTCCTCCTCCTTCTCCTCCTCCTCCTCCTCTTCCTTCTCTTATTTCTTCAAGGAGGCCATCCGGGTCCCAGAGCCTGATTCCCTAAGTGGGATGGTGTGGTGGTTTGAATCAGATGGCCCCCATGGTCTCAGACATTTGAACACTTACTGGCCTTCAAATGACGGTACCCTTAGAGGGTTTAGGAGGTGTGGCCTTGTCAGAGGAAGTATGTCACTGGAGGTGGGCTTTGAGAGTTTAAAAACTCATGTCATTTTGGCTTTATGCTCTCTGCTTAGTGCTTGCTGTTCAAGATGTGAGCATTCACCTTCTGCTCTGGGTGCCATGCCTGCTGCTTGTTGCCGTGTCTCCCTGCCATGACAGACTCTTCTGTCTTTGGAACTATAAGCCAAATGAACCCTTCCTTGTATAAATTCTTCTGGGCATCATGTGAAAATAGCCATAGAGAAGTAACTAACATAGATGGTCATTTGGTATAACTCTTGAATCACATGAACCAGGCTCGCACAGAAACCCCAGAACTAGGCATTCTCAGTCTGCTAAAGCCCTTCTTATTTGGGGCAGAAAGCAAGGCCTCATCCTGGGGTTGTTGTCTAGGGACAGAACTGAGGCCTGCAGTCTTCCCCCCCCCCCCCCAAGATGTTGTTTCATCAGAGTAAACCCTCTGTCCAAAAGTTATGGCAGCCCTTGCGTCACTGGTTGAAGCAGCTTTTAAGTTATTTTGGGGACAGTCATTAGAGGGTCTCATATCCCATCAGGTAAAGTCTGTACCATAATTAAGAAGCACCTATAGCTAAGTGGAAGTATGCTAACAAAAATATTAGGTAATCTTCATATACAACCCAGAAGTAACTATCAAAATTTATGGTACCCTAAGTCATTCCTCACCGATCAACTGAGTCCTCTTTTCTTCTCACAGTGGGCTGTCTGGCAGAGCACCCAGTAGGCAGAGACAGGAGATCTCTGAGTTCCAGGCCAGCCTAGTCTACAGTTCAAGTCCTTTTTACAAAGGTCAGTTAAAATATTGCTTTTTGGTATTTTGTTGTTGTTGTTGTTTAGAAAGAGTTTCTCTGTGTAGACCAGGCTGTCCTGGAACTTGCTCTTGTAAAGCAGGCTGCCCTTGAACTCAGAAATCCTCCTCCAGCTACTGCCTCCTGAGTGCTGGGTTTGAAGGTGTGTGCTGCCACCACCCCCACCCCCACCCCCACCACCACCTAGCTTCAGTTAAGATTATTTTCCTTAGTTTACCAGAATACCACAGGTTGTTGGCAATTCCTTCCTCACCTGAATTTTTGAGACTTTTTATCAATTGTTCATTCCTATCCTGGTTTTTTTTTTTTTTTTTTTCAAAAACATTCAGATCTTTCCTAGTTTTTTT
>NW_026075737.1:0-1298 GCF_014885135.2 Alexandromys fortis
TCCCCCTCCCTCTCCAGTCTGAAGGGCAGTCAGGGTTCCCTGCCCTGTGGAAAGTCCCTTTCTTTTTAATATGCATTTAAAAATTCTGTCTTGAGGTTGACATATTTAGACCACTGACATTTAAAGTAATTATTGTTCTGTATACTTTTATACTAACTGTATTTCAGGTTTACATTTTTGTTTCCTTTATTCTTAAATTGAGAAACTATTGTCAAATATCCTCTTTTCTATAATAGTGTACTTTTTGAAAGCATTGTTGGAAACCAGTAGTCATATGGGAGGTCTGTTTGTTTGTTTGTTTGTCTTTTTAAAAAAATTATAACTGGCGCCTTTTCACCTGCAAGGTTCATGGAACCCTGCAACACAGCTTTCTCCAATACTGAGAGAACCTAAGAGAGGGTAGATCAAGAAAAACTCCCAAGTACTCAGACATCCAGACCAAGGATTGGACCAAGACACCAAGACACTGCCAGCCTCATTTGAAAAAAAAAAAAAAAAAAGATGGGAAGGCTCCAATGAAAGAGTTCCTCCAACATCTTCAAAAGCAACATGGTAACACCAGAACCCAGCAGACACACAACAGGACAGGAAGACTTGATCATACTAACCCAAAAGAAGTTGAAGAAAATGACTTTAAATGTAACTTTATAAAAATGATGAAGACCTTTAAAGAGGAAGTGAAACACTTCTTTAAGACATGGAAGAGAAGACACACAAAAAGTTGGAAAAAATGAACAAAGAATAAATCCCTCAAAGATATCCAAGAAAACAAAGAAAAAGCAATCAAACAGGTAAAGGAAACAATTTAAGACTTGAAGACTGAAATATAGGTGATAAAAAAAACTGAGGGAATTCTAGATATGGAAAATCTGGGTAAATTAACAGGAACTACAGAGACAAGTATAACCAACAGAATACAAGACATAGAAAAAAGAATCTCAGGCACTGAAGATACTATAGAGGAAATAGAAGGAAGAAGTTAAACTTTCGTTATTTGCAGATGATATGATAGTGTACATAAGTGACCCCCAAAACTCCACCAAAGAACTTTTACAGCTGATAAACACCTTTAGTAATGTGGCAGGATACAAAATCAACTCCAAAAAATCAGTTGCCCTCTAATACACAAAGGATATGGAAGCAGAGAGAGAAATCAGAGAAGCTTCACCTTTCACAATAGCCACAAACAGCATAAAATACCTTGAGGTAACTCTAACCAAGGAAGTGAAAGACCTATTTGACAAGAACTTTAAAGCATTGAAGAAAGAAATTGAAGAGGATACCAGAAAATGGAAGGA
>NW_026075738.1:0-1385 GCF_014885135.2 Alexandromys fortis
GCTTACCGGGAAGATTCTAGCCTCCATCCATCATGAGTCTGAGCTTCATGCGTCTGCCTCAGAGCGCAGAGCTATTGAGTCTACCTGGGAGGGCTGAGCATGGCGTCTCTGCTCCAGCAGAGCTGTCGGGTCTCTCCGAGAGCAGAGCAGAGTCTGACCTCACTTCCTCTTCCGCCCAGAATTCTATTCTGTTTACTCCTCCCATCTATGTTCCAAGCCATGAGGCCAAGCAGCTGGTTTATTATAACTTAACCAATGAAATCAACAGATTGATATATGACACTCCCACATCAGCTTAAAATATAGCTATACACTGACTGCTAAACATTAGGAGGTAGACACCAGCAATCCTCCATCCAAATGTTCCCTGATGTCTGGTGTCTGGGAGATACTCAGATGACTCACTCTGAGCACAGAGGCCTCTGGGTAGGGTGGATGCAAATGCCAAGCCAGACAACTGTGGGCAATGCCACTTCTCACCCCACTTGCTTTGTTGATGGCCTCTTGACACTTTTGTGCATTAATTAACATTACTATGTCAGTGAGCAGAACACATGAAATAACCAAGAGAAAGGTCTATAGAGGCTCATAATTTCTGAGGTCTGTGGTCACTTTGCCTCATCATTTTGGAGCCTGAGGTGACACAGCCTGGGAGGGCATGAGAAGGAAGTTGCTCACTCCATAGCTATCAGGAGAGAGAAGGAAGAAGGGAGGCTGTGTGAGGGCATGACTGACTGGCTCTCTGTGATCTCAATATCCTCTACAAAAGTCTCCCCAGTGGTCTGCATTCCTTCTACGGGGCCCTGCATTCGGAATGGTCCACCTACCTCCCACAGCACCACAAGGTGGTGAATAAGCCTTCAACTCAGGCCCCTGGAGAAGAGTCATCTAAACCATGGCAATTGTTCATGAACTAAAAGTATTTGAAAACTGTAGGTTTTTCCAGGCATAGTGGCATTTGCCTATAGTCCCAGATAATCTGAAGGCTTGGACAAGAGGTTGCTTGAGTCCAGGAATTTACTGTATATAACCTGAGCAACACAGTGAAACACACAGAGGGGCAAAGGCTGTGGTGGATAGCTGGGTGGATAGACGGGTGGGTAGCTGGGTGGGTAGATGGGTAGATGGATGGATGGATGGATGGATGGATGGATGGATGGATGGATGGATGATAAAAGGGTGGAGGTGTAAACGGCGGTGCTGAAGAGCTGAGGTAGATGCTGGCTAGACTGAAGGATGCTCGGGGTGAGCAGACTCAAGTCAGAGCAGATAGTCTAAGGAACGTTACCAGTAGCTTGGCTCACTTCCAATTACTCTAGTGCCTGCTGACATACAAGATAGGACCGTAGCAAAGGACACAGGACAGTCTGCAGCAGAGGCAGGGC
>NW_026075739.1:0-1282 GCF_014885135.2 Alexandromys fortis
TGATAGCTGAATGAGGCTATCCAGACCCAGGAAGAAAAATATGGTATTTATTGGCTCTCATGTGGTTATTGGCTTTTAAGTCATTGATAACCAAGCTGCAGTACATAGAACCACAGAAATTAGATATAGAGTAAATGACTAGCAGAACTTAAAGAACTAATTACCAGAGAAGAATAGAATAGGTAGTTATAGATGAATAGGGGTTGCTGGAATTGGGGTCATTGAGTAGGGAGGGGAGGGAAGAGTGGGTGAAATGAGGTAAAATTGAGAGAGACAGCTAAAATTAAGGGGGTATTTGAGGAGATGTAAAGAAATAGAGTGTAAACTTCCTAAGTTATACATAGTTATGAAGGTGATCTAAATCTAATATTCACAGAATTCTCTCGTCACCAAATCAGTACTGTCACTGGGTTACATCTAATTGAGCTTTCTGTCAAAGGGGTTCTATGGGAGTCCCAAAACTACCCAGTCTGTTGCCAAGATAATGGCTTGTTCCTCATAAACTAACAGCAAGGCCACATTACTCAAGAAAATCCATACATAATTTGAACACAGGGAAGTAGAGCTGTTACTTACATAAAGCCTTCACCTCTACGTGCTAGGATCTTTGGAACAGGAAGGTATTTTACATGCTACCAATGGAGAAACATCAATTAGCAATCCAGTTACAACCCCTTTGATCTACATCTTGGCTACAAAATACATCATTGGAATAGTCACAAAAACCTTGTAGGGATAAGCAACCAATGGTTCATTTTTTTGAGATCCACTTCTCAAATTGTAACCCATATTCAATGCTGTTTGGGTGAAAAAAATCAGAGATTGGATAACCCAGGGACCTATGGCAAACCCAAATACTACCCACTGGTCTAAAAAAAGAAAGGACAGGAACATAATGATAAAATGACATCTCATGACATTCAGCTATATTCATAGATCAATGCCTCATTCAGACCACTATCTGAGAATCTTCCTCCTGTAGAAGTTGGGAACATATACAGAGACCCATGACAGACATTACACAGAGAATGAAAGACTTGAAACACTCAATACTGAATGGGATACCTCCTTCAAATCCCTCCCATTTGAGTTCAATGAACCTCTTTATAAGAGCAGATGAAGAGTGAAAGAGACCTACAAGGGAGTGAGGAGATCAAGTATACAAGAACTTCTAAATCAACACGAGTAATGCTCATATAAACCCGTAGACTAAAATGTCATGCACTTGGCTGTACCATGCCCTTTCATATATATTATGATTCTAGTTGTCCTTTTAAATGGG
>NW_026075740.1:0-1381 GCF_014885135.2 Alexandromys fortis
CTGTTCTCCCAGCTGGTGTAGGTGGCCCTGGTACCTGTAGCGGCTCTGTTCTCCCAGCTGGTGTAGATCTTCCAGCTGGAGTAGGTGGCCCTGGTACCTGTAGAGTCCGCTGTTCTTCCGGCTGGAGTAGGTAGTGCTTGTTTAGGGGCTGATGCAGTGGAGGGTTGGCCAAGGGGAGTATGATGGGGCTGGTGGGTTTGGGTGGCGGAGTGAGTCCTAGAGGTGACAGAGTCCAGTGGGTGTTGGGGGTATTGCTGCAGCCTGCCTGGAAGTTTCTTGCCTGTTGGCCAGCTGCTGGGAACCTTTTTTTCTGCCTCTGTTTCAAAGTACTCCTAGTAGGAGGCAGCAGCTTGGGCCGTGTCATTGACCCCTGTACATGGTAGGCTAGAGGGTCCAGATATCTTGCAACAAGGAGTTTCCACCTGAGGTATGGATGAAGGTGTGAGCACCAGGCTACTTTGCAGCACTCATGAAAAGCATGTCCCTGGGGCCCCAGTTCCTAGCCTGACTTTGTAACTTTGAGGGTGGGCTCCTGGCATCCTCACATTGACCGCTCACCACCATTTCCACCCACTGAAAATCAAGGGTTCTGGACTTGGCTCACTTCTTTGAGCCTAACTTCTGTGATGGAGGAAGGTCATTGGTTAATTAATAAAGAAACTGCTTGGCCTGATAGGTTAGAACATAGGTGGGTGGAGTAAACAGAACAGAATGCTGGGAGGAAGAGGAAGTGAGCTCAGACGCCAATGCCTCTGCTCTCTAGGGCAGATGCAATGAAGCTCCGACCCAAGATGGATGTAGGCTAGAATCTCCCTGGTAAGTCACCACCATGTGGTGCTACACACATTAATAGAAATGGGCCAAGCAGTGTTTATATGAATACAGTTTGTGTGTTGTTATTTCGCGGCATAAGCTAGCCAGGCAGCCAGGAGCAGGGTGGCAGGAACGCTGCCCACAGCTCCTACTACACTCCTACAGTCAGGGGTTCTATGAGCTCAATGTGCTTCCCACAGTGTGGCCAGCAACCTACTGCCTGATGGCCATGGACTCTAGCCCAGCCAGGCTGCCATGTAGAGTGAGGGCAGTAGGGCGCAGTGGTTAGCAGTCTGTCCCTGGATGCAGCCTCTCGTGGCTTAGCTGTGAAATGTACCCCTGACTTGTAGCAAAGATGCTGATACACAAGCCCCGTCTCAGGGCTGAGAAGACGGCTCCTTCAGTAAACCGCATGCTGTGAAAGCATGAGGACCCACAGAAAAGCCAAGCATGTAACCTCTGTGTGCACCTCTGTAATCACAGTGCTGGGATGCAGAGGCAGGAGCATGGCTGAGGCTTGCAAGCCAGCCTAGCAGAAGATTCAGAGAAAGACCCTAGCAAAGAAAAA
>NW_026075741.1:0-1382 GCF_014885135.2 Alexandromys fortis
TTTATCCCATGTTTTTTCAGTCCCAGTCCAGCTGTCCTTGGTGAGCTCCCATTAGATCAGCCCCAATGTCTCAGAGGGTGGGTGCACCCCTCGCGGTTCTGACTTCCTTGCTCATGTTCTTATGCTCCTCATTTGGATTTTTTGGAGCTCAGTCCAGTGCTCCAATATTGGTCTCTATCTCTATCTCCATCCATCTCCAGTTATGCAAGATATGATGATATGCAAGATATTCATTAGTATGGTTATAGGATCGGGCCATTTCAGGCTCTCTCACCTCAGCTGCCAAGGACCTAGCTTGGGACATCTCTCTATAACCCTCGGAACTCCTCTTGAGTCAGGACTCTTGCAAAACCTAAAATGGCACCTTTATTTAAGATATATACTTCCCTGCTCCCATATCCACCCTTCCTTTATCCAAACCATCCAATTCCCCTAAGGTCTCCCCATCCACCTCATCTCACTTTTCTCTCCCCATCTCTCCTTTCCAACATCCCACCCCATCCCCAGTTCCCAATTTTGCCGAGCAACCTTGTCTAATTCCAATATAGAGGAGGATAACTATATGATTTTCTTTGGGTTCACCTTCTTATTTAGCTTCTCTAGGATCACAAATTATAAACACAGTTCCCTTTATTTATGGCTAAAAACCAATTATGAGTGAGTCCATCACATGTTCATCTTTTTTGTATTTGGGTTACCTCACTCAGGATATTGTTTTCTATTTCCACCCATTTGCATGCAAACTTCAAGATGTCATTGTTTTTTACCGTTGAGTAGTACTCTAATATGTATATATTCCACACTTTCTTCATTCATTCTTCCATTGAAGGGCATGTAGAATGTTTCCAGTACCCAGCTATTACTAATAATGCTGCTATGAACATAGTTGAACAAATACTTTTGTAGTATGATAGGTCATCTCTTGGGTATATTCCCAACAGTGGTATTTCTGGGTCCTGAGGTAGGCTGATCCAAAATTTCCTGAGAAACCGCCACACTGATTTCCAAAGTGGTTGCACAAGTTTGCATTTCCACCAGCAATGGATGAGTGTTCCCCTTACTCCAAATCCTCTCCAGCAAAGGCTATCATCGGTGCTCTTGATTTTAGCCATTCTGACAGGTGTAAGATGGTATCTCAAAGTTCTTTTGATTTGCATTTCCCTGATCGCTAAGGAGGTTGAGCATGACCTTATGTGTCTCTTGGCCATTTGAACTTCTTCTGTTGAGAATTCTCTGTTCAGTTCAGTGCCCCATTTTTAATTGGGTTAATTAGCATTTTAAAGTCTAGTTTCTTGAGTTCTTCATATATTTTTATACCTTTGTCTGTTGCAGGGTTTGTGAGAATCTTTTCCCAGTCAGTGGGTTGTCTTTTTTTCTTAGTG
>NW_026075742.1:0-1381 GCF_014885135.2 Alexandromys fortis
AAGTATCTATATAAGGTAGGCGGCTGAGTGGTGATAAACAGATAAATTGTAGATTGATAGAAGATCGGTTGGATATGAATGAAGAGTCAATCGGTAGAGAGCGAATGAATGGGACTGGAGAGATGGCTCAGAGGTTAAGAGCACTAACTGCTCTTCCGGAGATCCTGAGTTCAATTCCCAGCAACAACATGGTGGCTTACAACCATCTGTAATGAGATCTGGCGCCCTCTTCTGGCCTTCGGGCAAACATGAAGGCTGAACACTGTACATAATAAATAAATCTTTTTTTAAAAAAAAAGTGAATGAACGTATAGATAGTAGGTGGGCTGTAGGTGACAGATGGTGGATGGTGGACATCTGGTAGTTAAAGCATAGATGCAAGGTGGATAGTTAGTAAGTTGCTTATGTTGGGGCTATTCAAATAAAGTTAAGTGGAAAGTGCTGATGGTCACAGGATCGGTGGATGGATCATGAGTGATGGGCAAGAGCATGTCAGACAGAAGGTGGGTGGGGCACGGATGGTGGATGAGAGCTGTCTAGAGGAGCAGAACAAGAGAATGGATAGATATTACAGAGGGATTTATCCAACACAGCCTGGGAAGTCCAGCCGTGGTCCTCGTCACACAAGAGAGGCTGAAAACTGTGGCTGCTCACTCCCCGAGGCTGCATGCCCCAGCAGTCCTAATCTGGTTCTGAAGACCTGGGGAATTCCTGCAGAGCCAATGGGCTTCAATCCACTCTGGGAAGCTAAGGAAGCCGGGTGCTGATTTGGTGAAAACAGCAACAACCATGGCAGTAGCAGCAAAAAAGTGGATGAGTTCACCAGTGGGCTGTGAAGACAGCCAGGCTAAGCCCCCCTCAAACCTCCTTATAGTTGGGCCTCTACCAAAAACTACTGTCTACACTTAGACTGGGTCTTTCAACCTAATCAAAAAAAAAAACCCCAGAGCCGTGCCCAGAAACTTTCCTCTTGGTTGATTCCAGAGCCTGTTGAGTTCACAGCCAAGAGTCACCATCGCAAACGGCAAATACGTGGTTGCTAGCTGAAGGACACCAGGCAGAGTGCAGGTGGACGATGGAGAGTGGATAATGATGGGTGGACTGAGGGGAGGCAGAAGGTGGCCATGTGCAGGTGGAGAAAGGCTAAGTAGGTGATGACGGCATCCTGGAAAACTAATTCATGAAACCCGAATGGTGGATGGATGGACAGTGAGGAGATGGTGGCTGGCCGGAAGGCAGCAAGCGGTATGTAGTGGATGATTTGATGTACAGATGGGTCAATGGCATCTACCATGGTGGATGCATGGAAGAGGGAAGAAGTATCTATATAAGGTAGGCGGCTGAGTGGTGATAAACAGATAAATTGTAGATTGATAGAAGA
>NW_026075743.1:0-1381 GCF_014885135.2 Alexandromys fortis
TATTAAAACATTTAAAATGCCATATTCTATAATCTTTGAAAAATATGAAGAATGCCTATCTAAAATATATCTATGTACATCTAGAAAATCTTAACCAACATGACTACAAACTTGACTATTATGATTATCTATTAACAACCTATATACATTGCATTTTTAAATGAACTACACAATCATGATACCTTAATCAAGATCAGAAATACATAAACATATAACAAAAATTGACCTTAAATCTCTATCAATAAAGAAAAATCTATACTAATGCATATCATTCATACCTATATCATATCCCCCTTTAAATGTAAAAGAACGTTAATAAACCATATTTGGGAACATGGGCGCAGTTTTTTCTCTCCAAACTGCTTCCTGCTGAATGGGGGCGTCGTTAATTAGGTCTTTCATGGTATAATCTGTGTGCCAGGGTCATCTCAGTTGGCGGTTGAGTGAAGTAATTTTCTGAAGGAGTTCACAGAAACCTTTCAGGAGGTCGTGGTCTATCATACCATATAGGAAGAGAAGAAATCCACAGACTCTCACCCTCTGTGAAAAGAAGATAAGAAGCTCCTTTCCAAAGCAGCATGTCTTTAGATCCAAATTTCAAAGCATTTTCAAAATATTTATGTTGGAAGATATCTATGCGGGAGCAGATGCACGCGATGAAGCTCCTACCCAGGATGGACGGAGACTAGAATCTTCCCGGTACGCGCACCTTGGGGTGCTTACACACATTATTAGAAATGGGCAAAATTAATATGTGAGAATTACCCAGTAAGGGCTAGAGCTAGTGGGCCAAGCAATGTTTAAATGAATACAGTTTGTGTGTTTTTATTTCGGGCATAAGCTAGCAGGCGGCCGGGGTGCTGGGGACGCAGCCCTGCCGCTCATATTTCAACACAATCCCAGCACAGGGAAGAAAGCTGGCATTTTAAAATGGCCAGTTTTTCCTGACGCTGAGTCAGGAAAATTTCTTTGTGGCAAACAAACAGCAAAAACCTGTGTTAAACTCTCTTTTCCTTTTAAGCCCTCTCAAGTTTTTAAGTGGAATCAGTTACCACGTTGGGCAGCCTCTCTGTTGTAATGGGAGCAGCGGGCTGCTTGTCGTTCTGTCCATCCGGCTACCTTATGCCTCAAATAATCATACAAAGATCTGTATTAATTAAATTGCTGCCTGGTCTGTTAGTGCTAGCCTCTTATTGGCTAACTCTCACATTTTAGATTAACCCATGTCCATCAATGTGTATCACCACTTGACTGTGGCTTGCCGGCATGATTCCATCTCGAAGAGGAGAGCCGTGGCCGCTGCCTGACTCTGCTCTCTTTTCCCAGCATTCTGTTTAGTCTACTCCACCTGTCTAAATTCTGTCCTATCAAAAAGCCGAAG
>NW_026075744.1:0-1407 GCF_014885135.2 Alexandromys fortis
TCTCTCTCTCTCTCTCTCTCTCTCTCTCTCTCTCTCTCTCTCTCTCTCTCTCTCTCTCTCTCTCTGTGTGTGTGTGTGTGTGTGTGTGTGTGTTTGCCAGGCAGGTTTCTTCATTTATTGTTTTCAAACGTAATGATTTCTTTTTTTCTCTACTGTTTATGGGCCATTGTCTAATTCCAGTTCACTTCCACTAGAGGGCAGCCAGGGAAAGAAGAAGATACTCAAACCAAATGCTTGTGTTCTTTGCCGTCAGTCTCAGAAAGGGGGAAAAGGAAGCAGAAGAAACTGATGTTACATGGAGGACAAAATGAAATTGAAATTTCTGATTTCTGTTAGTTTGTATTTGTATTAATCTATGAGCCTGTATTAACCAGAGAAAATATGAGGGACGTGTTTTACATAATTTTCTTTTTAATTAATATATAAAAAGTGTGTGTGTGAGTAATGTTTTCAACCAATAAATCCGTAAGTCCAGTGTTTGTTAAGGCTTGACATCCGTGTGGATTTCTCATTCTCTTTATTAGAATTTACAACTGCGAATTCCTATCATAAACTTCATGATTCACGTGTGATCAGCTCAGAAATTTCTGGCACTCCGGACAACTTTCTAATCAACTTTGTTTTCCATTAGTCTCTAGAAAAAATACCTTGCATTTCCAGGAAAGCAGTTTTACATAAAAAGCCAACAAACATAATCTTGGTGCTTGTAAGATTGATATTGAAAATAATTTTACCCAGTTATCTAATAAGGACTTAGAGCCAGCCAGATGGTGGTACATGCCTTTACTCCCAACACCTGGGAGACAGAGGCAGGCAGATCTCTGGAGGCCAGCGTGGTCTATAGAGCAAGTTCCAGGACTGTCATGCTACACAAAGAAACCCTGTCTTAAAAACACAAGCAAGCAAGCAAGCAAGCAAACAAGCAAACAAACAAACAGAAACAAAAAGCAAAAATAATAAAAGAGAGAAAGAAAAAAAGAAAAAAAAAACCTTGTGCTGGAGTCCAAAGATGGTATGGCACCAGAAGTAACTAGCTGATTCCACTGCATGGTGATGTAGGCATACGGGGAACATATTGTTGGTCCAGAAATTACAAGGTGCACAAAGTAAGTGATAGGGTAAATTACAAGGGCATGAATTAGCTCGAAGGGGGTCATAGGCTAAAACATGGAACACACAGAACTAAAACCAAATGAAGTACAGCAATACACTGGGAAGTATTAAAAATAGAAAATGGGAAGCCATGATTCCATGCTAATAATATCCAGATAATAGCTCAACAAATAAAATAAGGTAAGGGGGAATCTTGCCTACCCGTGTTGAGTATGGAGCAAATGGTAGAACTGGGCAGCCAGAATTCTGTGACCATCGTGGTAAATACTGATTCAAAAAAGAACGATCTTCTTT
>NW_026075745.1:0-1389 GCF_014885135.2 Alexandromys fortis
CAGGCAGGAAGTATAGGTGGGAAAACCAAACAGGAAGTAGAAATGATGCAAGGAGAACAGGAGAATTCTGGGAAGGAGGAAGCTGATTCTTCCCACTCCTGCCCAGACCACTGAAGCAGCAGGATGTGATCTGCCCCACTGGAAAAAGGTACTGAGCCACATGGCTAACATAGATCAGAAAAATGGCTTAATCAAGATGTGAGAGTTAGCCAGTGAGAGGCTAGAGGTAATGGGCCAATCAGCTTTATAACTTATAGAGATCTCTGTGTGATTTTGGGGGGGGCTTGCCGGCTGTGGGGTACCGGGCAGGACAGAAAACCCCAACAAACAAACAAGCCAGCCCTCATGTTACAATGAATGTATTTTGTAAAGAATGTGCTTGTATAGCTCTGATGTGGGCTCTCTCTATATGCTGTGAATACCATTGGTTAATAAAGAAACTGTCTTAGGCCTGCACAAGGAATAGAGGTAGGTAGGGAAAACTAAACTGAATTCTGGGAGAAAGAAAGTGGAGTGGTGAGGCACCATAGAGTCACCAAAGGAGAAAACGAGCCTCTTGGTAAAATATAAAATAATATAAATGGGTTACCAAAAGATAAAAGAGCTAGCTAGCAATATGCTTAAGTGATTGGCCAAGCAGTGATTTAAATAATATAGTTTCTGTGTGATTATTTCGGGAGTCTGGGCAGCCTGAAAATAAACAAGCAGTCTCATACAACACAGATATTTGTGTTTTCTTCCCTTGATTTCATTATCATGCAATATAACATCAATTAAGATGATATCATATTTAAGTTTGAGATACTAAAAAAAATGTCCCTCAAGAGACATTGCCATCTATTTTAAATTTATCATGTATTTTCAGTTGTACATGGGATAGTTATATCATGTTAGGAAAATGATCTGATTAAATATATAATGCATTTGTAGTTGTACATGTGATAGTTACATCATATTAGGTATAATTATGGTTAAATATATAACCTGTTTACAATTGTACATGGAACAGTTTTGTGATGTTTGACATAATTATGACTTAGTTATTGCTTTTATCTGGAAATTAAGCATGACATAAAGAGATATAATTGTGTTTCAAGTTGACAAGGGGCAGACTTGTGTTATAGAATAATCTTTTTGTACAGTGTGAAGATGACTTTCCCAAGGCACCTTCTGATTGATTTAATAAAAAGAACTGACTGGAGGTAGGTAGGCAGAAGGTATAGGCAGACATCAAAACACAGAGAATGCTTGGAAGAAGAAGGAGGAGGAAGAGGAAGAGGAGGAGGAGGAGGAGGAGGAGGAGGAAGAAGAAGAAGAAGAAGAAGAAGAAGAAGAAGAAGAAGAAGAAGAAGAAGAAGAAGAAGAAGAAGAAGAAGAAGAAGAAGAAGA
>NW_026075746.1:0-1393 GCF_014885135.2 Alexandromys fortis
AGAGAGAGAGGGAGGGAGAGAGAGAGAGAGAGAGAGAGAGAGAGAGAGAGAGAGAGAGAGAATTATTCATTCCAATAAAAAAAAAAACGCAATGATTAAGTTTTTACCCGAAGGGTGCATCACTCTGCTTCGAGCTAACGCTGTGAAACATTGAGCAGCTTTCTTCCTCTTGTTCTCAGTGGCTATTTTCATGGTTCTCAAGGAGACACTTGGGCTCTCATGGAACAGATGAGGGTCCTGTGACATTCAGACCAGCTGCTCGAGGAACTAAAACAGAGAGAAAGAAGCAAGCACTTCTCAGATGTAACCAAATAGCACGACAATAGGCTCGCTACACACAAATAATGTTCAAAACCCAGGACAGTTCTGCTGCCCTGTAACTGAAGCCTGATCATAAAAAAAAAAAAAAAAAAAAAAAAAAAAAGCCATCGACCTTCACGTGAGAAAACGGCAAATAAGAGCACTTTCTAAAATCCTGTTATATCGGAGCCTGCCTATTAAAATCAGCAGCCTGGCAACGCTACATGAAAAGCCTTGTCACGACATTAAAGGCGGGCAGCTCATGTTTGGCTGTGTTCATTTTACATGTGGTTGTGTATTACAGTACCAGCTTCAGAATGAAATGTCAGTGAAGGAAAAAACACACCAAAAGGGCAATGTCTTAAAGTAGAGCTAAACTGCCACCTAGAGAAGAGAGAAATGACAGGACGCTGGTCACCTGTAGGTTCTGCACGGAAAACACACGCCTGTTGTCTTATAACAATGACAAGGCCCCCAAGGCATGTGAAATGTCTTAACATATCCTTAGGCTATTTTCACCAATGTTTTAAAAAGTTTTAACTATGCTTTTAAGTTTTTTGGATATAGTGAGACAGCGCACAGTCTTTTAGAAGCTGAAAATAACAGTCGTCACTGCTGGACGGAAGCAGAGCGTCTAGATGGAGGACACTCTTATGATGGACATTGCAAAACAGCCACACTCGGGTGGCAAGGCCTTAATTTCCAGGTAGAAAAGCCGTTCTTGAAAATGAATTTGAAGAATAATGGACGAGATCAAGCGGCAGATGTTTTTAAGTGTTTATCACAATCATTCCACCAAATGAAGTCAAATTTACAACATTATGGTTGCTAAACCCAGTAGAGTCCTTAACTTGGGGAAGAGAAGGTTATTTAGGCTGCCCAATGGAAGTCAATGGTGGGAGTCGAAAGTCTAACTATTATGAACTAAAGTATACAGCACATCCAAAATTTCCAGGGATGTATGACTCTCCTTTCCTAAATGTAATTGAAGACTCATTAGGTTCTCCAGACCATAAACCATTGCCTGGTTAAGGTAGGCATTTGGGAAGCTAAATGAACTCTCTGAGGCCATGAGGGTCCCATTTAGTAAATT
>NW_026075747.1:0-1402 GCF_014885135.2 Alexandromys fortis
CCTGATGGAGGAAGGTCATTGGTTAATTAATAAAGAAACTGCTTGGCCTGATAGGTTAGAACATAGGTGGGTGGAGTAAACAGAACAGAATGCTGGGAGAAAGAGGAAGTGAGGTAGACACCATGCTGCTCCTCTCCAGGGCAGACACAATGAAGCAAGCCGCCAGGTCAGACATACTGAATCTTTCCCTGTAAGACTGGTGCTACACAGATTACTAAATATGGGTTAGGCAAGATATGAGAGTTAGCCAAGAAGAGGCTAGAGCTAATGGGCCAAGCAGTGTTTAAAAGAATACAATTTGTGTGTTGTTATTTGGGGGCATAAGCTAGCCAGGCGGCCAGGAGCCAGGTGGCAGAAATGCTGCCTGCAGCTCCATTTACACTTGCCATCTTGATTTCTTCCTTTCTGCATCTTTCCACAGGGCACAAATCATTCTGCTTCTTGTTCTCTCCCATTTCTCCACTACATATTTGCTTATCATAATGAGGCCCACCTGTCCAGCTCTACAAGGCACTGGGTGGGCCCATGGATACCTCCCCATCAGCCAGGGCATGGAGGACCCCAGCTGTCCTAGCCTTTCTCTATTCCACACATCCACCCACCAAACTTGCAGAATCACTCTCTACCAGGCAACCCATAGATACCACACTTCCATAAGGTCTAGAAAGGGCAAAAGAAACCAAGCAATGGAACACTCACACAACAAAAACAAGAGCAGCTATCTCCTGAAGTCATCTCAATCATCCAAACTCCAGGTGCCTAGACACAAGCACAAAAACACGAATATTAACAGGCAAGACAATATGTCTCCACCAGAACCCAGTAGCCCTACTAAAAATAGACCCTGAGAAATATAATACAACTAATGCACAATATATAAACTTTAAAATAGCAATTATGAATGTTCAAAGAACCTAAAGAGGATATGAATAAATCCCTCAGTAAAATCTGTGAAAATACAACAAAGCAGTAGAAGAAAAAAATGAAAATGGCTCAAGACATAAAATTGGAAATAGAATCATTAAAGAACACCCAAACTGTGATAAGACTCGAAATGGAAAACTTACAAAATCAAACAAAACCTTAGAGGTAAGCCTCACCACCAGAATACAAGACACGGAAGAGCAAACTCAAGCATTGAAAATAAGGTAGAATAACCTCAGTCAAAGAAAATGTTAATTCAAAAAAAAAATCTGGCACAAAACATCCAGAAAACCTGGACAGTATGAAAAGACCAAATATACAAATAATAGGAGTAGAGAAAGGAGAAGAAACCCATATATGCATTACAGCTAAGATGGAAAGGTATCCCAACAGTCAGGAGCCAAGAAATACCATAAAGTTTCTCTCTCTCTCTCTCTCTCTCTCTCTCTCTCTCTCTCTCTCTCTCTCTCTCTCTCTC
>NW_026075748.1:0-1380 GCF_014885135.2 Alexandromys fortis
AGATATAAATATTGTAACTGTAATTCTTGCTTGATACCTGTTTTGTTAAATGTAATTTTACTATGTTAAAGTTAAAACCTTCCTTTTTCTTTAAACAGAAAAGGGAGGGTGATGTGGGAGTACCTTCTGTGTGCTGTGATTACCATTAATGAATTAAAAAAACTGTTTTGGGCATGTAGCAAGGCAGAACTTAGGTAGGCAGGGAAAACTAAGCAGAATGCTAAGAGAAAGAAGAGCAGAGTCAGGGAGAAGCCATGGATAAGCCACCAGAGTCAGACATGTTGAACTTTTGCTGGTAAGCCACTGCCATGTGGTGATAGACAGAATAATAGAGATGGGTTAGTTTAGGATATGAATTTAGCAGAAATCTGCTTAAGCTATTAGCTAAAAAATATTGCAAATAATATGGTGTTCTGAGTGGTTATTTTGTGGCTGGAGTGTTTTGTCCCAATGTGTAGCTCCTAGAGATTGGGGTGTCCTGCCGCATGGCTGTTCGCTTTGAAATTACCTGGCACAAGTGAGAAGCAAACCTGGAACACGCAACAAACCCACTTAGGAGTTTATTAGAGGGTGTGTGTACAGGCCTGGGGAAAGTCAGTGTGCAGAGAAAGAGAGGATGATGGCACATCCAGCTTTTAAAAGCTGCCTAGCGATGCACACAAGAGTGGGCAGAGCTACCTCATATGCAGATGGCGGGTCTCTCGCATGCAAGGGCTTACCTGAGTCACACGTGGATGATGCAGGCATGCATGCCCACAAGGGCTTAGCTGAGTCATAAGTGGATGATGTAATCCATGCCATGTGTGGGTCATGCGGGGCCCTTTAACATCTCCGGGGGCCATTAGGCACTTCTGCCTGAGGGCTTGTCTGTACCTGCATAACCCCTAGAACCCGGAAGTATCAGCCTTATGTGGCTGAAATCATTACAGTGAGGATCTGCAGTTAGCCTACCAGCTTCTCTGGCTTTCTTAAGTTTCTGTGAAGCTAATATGCTGTATGGATAGCTTGGTGACTCTGAGGGTAGAATATCGCTGAAGGATATTTCTCAGTTATACCTTCACTTACTTCTTCCCTGATCACATCTAGAAAGAAGTGTAACAAAACTGAAGAAACAGGCAAGAATAGATTTAGTGGGGAGAACCGACAACAGTGAAGGAGAAATAGTCTGTTGTGTTCAGTAAAAATACAAGACAAGGGAGGAGTGCTATGGGAGAATCTTATGAGAGATTAGATGCTTCTAACTTATTTCTTTGGAAGAGACACAGACTCACTGAAGAATTTCAGCAGCTTTAGTGTAGAACATGACATGCTTAATAGAGGCCTGAATCTCAGTAGTTTACCCTGGTTCCAAGAAAGACCACAAACTGAGACTACACAGGT
>NW_026075749.1:0-1296 GCF_014885135.2 Alexandromys fortis
GTTAGGGTTAGGTTTAGGGTTGTGTTAGTGTTAGGGTTAGAGTTAGGGTTAGGGTTAGGGTTAGGGTTAGGGGTAAGGGTTAGGGTTATGGTTATGTTTAGGGTTAGGGTTAGGTTTAGGTTTAGGCTTAGGCTTAGGCTTAGGCTTAGGTTTAGTGTTGGGGTTAGGGTTAGGGTTAGGGTTAGTGGTTAGGGTTAGTCTTAGGGTTAGCGTTAGGAAAAGGGATAGGGTTAGGGTTATGGTTAGGGTTAGGTTTAGGGTTAGGGTTAGCGTTAGGGTTAGGGTTAGGGTTAGATTTAGGGTTAGGTTTAGGGTTAGGTGTTAGGGTTAGGGTTAGGGTTAGGGTTAGGGTTAGGGTTAGGGTTATGGTTAAGGTTAGTTTTATGGTTAGGGTTAGGTTTAGGGTTAGGGTTAGTTTTAGGTGTTAGGTTTGTGTTAGGGTTAGGGTTAGGCTTAGGGTAAGGGTTAGGGTTAAAGTTAGGGTTAGGTTTAGGGTTAGGATTATGTTTAGGGTTAGGGTTAGGGTTAGGGTTAGGGTTAGGGTTAGGGTTAAGGTTAGGTTTAGGTGTTAGGGTTGTGTTAGGGTCATGGTTAGTGTTAGGGTTAGGGTTAGGGTTAGGGTTGTGTTAGTGTTTTGGTTAGGGTTAAGGTTAGGGTTAGGTTTAGGGGTTAGGGTTAGCATTAGGGTTAGGGTTAAATTTAGGGTTAGGGGTTAGTGTTAGGGTTAGGTTTAGGTTTAGGTTTAGGGTTAGGGTTAGTGTTAGGATTAGGGTTAGGTTTAGGTTTGGGGTTAGGGTTAGGGTTAGATGTTAGGGTTGTTTTATTGTTATTGTTAGTTTAGTGTTAGGGTCAGGGTTATACTTAGATTTAGGGTTAGGGATATGGTTACGGTTAGGGTTAGGGTTAGGTTTAGGCTTAGTGTTAGGTTACATGTTAGTGTTGTGTTAGTGTCAGGGTTAGGGTTAGGGTTAGGGTGAGGGTTGGGGTTAGGGTTAGGCTAAGGGTTAGGGTTAGGTTTAGGGTTATTGTTAGGGTTAGGGTTGTGTTAGTGTTAGGGTTAGAATTAGGGTTAGGGTCAGGGGTTAGGGTTAGGGTTAGGGTTAGGGTTAGGGTTAGGGTTATGGTAAGGGTTAGGGTATGGTTGTGTTAGTGTTAGGGTTAGAGTTAGGTTTATGGTTAGGGGTTAGGGTTAGGGTTAGGTTTAGGGTTAGTTTTAGGTGTTAGGGTTATGTTAGTGTTAGGGTTTGGGTTATGGTTAGGGTTGGGGTTAGGTTTAGTTTTAGGGTTAGGGTTAGG
>NW_026075750.1:0-1381 GCF_014885135.2 Alexandromys fortis
TGCAGGCCAGAAGAGGGCACCAGACCTCATTTCAGATGGTTGTGAGCCACCATGTGGTTGCTGGGAATTGAACTTAGGACCTTTGGAAGAGCAGGCAATGCTCTTAACCTCTGAGCCATCTCTCCAGCCCCCCCTCCCCTATTTTCTAAACTCCACCCGGCCCCCTTTTTTGGGTAGATTTTTCAAGACAGGGTTTCTTTGTGTGTCCCTAGCTGTCCTGGAACTTGCTGTGCAGACCAAGCTGGCCTTGAACTCAGAGATTCCCCTGCCTCTGCCTCCCAAATCTTTGATTCCTTTTTTCTCGTTTGTTTTTAAAGGTTTTGGGTTCCTTTTGTCAGTTCTTTGCATTTATTTATTCATTTATTTGTGTGTATGTGTGTGCCTGAGTGTATGTGTGTTTACTTGCCATGCCGCATGTCTCGAGTTGGAAAGCAACATTTTACTTCTATTCCTTTTGAGGAATGTTGTTGCCGTGTTGGGTCGTCAGGTCAGGCTTGGCAGCAAGGGTCTTTTTCCCCCTGAGCCATCTCACTGGCCCTGGGGTGCTTCTGAATATTATCATTCATTTTTTTCCCCCAGCAAGCCTCTGTATGTGAGAGACAGGCAGACAGGCAAGCAGACATACAGACAGAGACAGGGAGAAAGGATCACCGGAACAAGTTGAGCAGTAAGTCGTCCTAAGTGGGCATTTGGTGTGGTTTGTATCCGAGCAGGCCTATTGCTGAGGAGCCGTGCTGATAGGGGAGGAAGGACTCAGCTAATCCCATTTTAGTTCCTTCAGCGTCTGCCTTTCCCAGGGTGTGAAGTGCCTTCCACGGCCCTCCCCAGCCAGAACCTGCCAAGAGCCGAGCCCCCTTGCATGTGTGTATAATCCATGTGTATTAAAAGCAAACATGGCATTCTGTTTCCTTTGCTTCATGTGTCCTTACTTTTAAAAGATTCGTTTTGTAAGTTGATAGGTGAAGGTTGTTGATGTCCACGATGAAGTTATGCTTGGGCTTTCACCTTAGTATCTTCGGAAGATGGGAGGTGGAATAAAAAAGTCTTAATCTCAGAGGTCACTTCCTCTACTCTGATTTCTCTAGCAGGAAGTGGAAGAGGGTGATAACTGCACAGGGAGGTTTCAGGAGAGAGTGACATTTTGTTTTTGCTTTCATGTGTGTTAGTCATGATATTTTTATTCTAAGTAAAACTGAAGGGGCCACCAACCTTTGTAAAATTTTAAAATAAGTAGATCATTGTGATGTTTAGAGATGGCTATGTGATTGATTGTGGGGCAGGTGATTGATTGTGGGGAGAACCCTGGTGTGAGCACATGTGATCGATTGTGGGGAGAACCCTGGTGTGAGCACATGTGATGGATTGTGGGGAGAACCCTGGT
>NW_026075751.1:0-1383 GCF_014885135.2 Alexandromys fortis
CAGCATAAGTTGTCATCAGTGTTTTTGATCTTGGCCATTCTTACAGGTGTAAGATGGAATCTCAGAGTTGTTTTGATTTGCATTTCTCTGATGACTAAGGATGTTGAACATTTCCTTAAGTGTCTTTCAGCCATTTTAGAGAGTTCTCTGTTTAGGTCTGTACTCCATTTTTTATTGGATTATGTGATCTTTTGTGTCCAATTTCTTGAGATCTTTGTATATTTTGCAGATCAGACCTCTGTCTGATGTGGGGCTAGTGACGATCGTTTCCCATTCTGTAGGCTTTTGTCTTGTTGACCGTGTCCTTTGCTTTACAGAAGCTGTGCTGCTGGGGCTATATTTAGGAAGTGGTTCCCTCTACCAATGCGTTCAAGTGTACTTCCCACTTTCTCTTCTATGAGGTTCAGTGTGGCTGGCTTTATGTTGAGGTCTTTGATCCATTTGGCCTTGAGTTTTGTGCATGGTGATAGATATGGGTCTATTTTCATTTCTCTACATGTTGATATCCAGTTATGCCAGCACTATAAATATGCTCTCTTTTTTTCCATTTGATATTTTTTTGGAAAAACTGCTTTTCTTGTTGGACCCAAGTGGCTACGAGAGAAGGCAAACTGGATTCGTAACATCTATTTTTTTTAAAATGATTATGATTCCAGGAATGCTGGTAAGATGACTCATAGGGAAAAGGTGCTTGCATCCAAACCTGGACCAAAGTTCAATCCCTAGGACCCAAACGGTGGGAGGAGAGAACCAACTCCCAAAAGCTGTCCTCTTATTTCCACGGAGTGCTGTGGTACATAATTAATTAATGTAATTAAAAAATGACTTTAGGAGATTATCAGATACCTGCTTCTTAAAAGAGCAAGGGAGGGGGAAAGAGAGGGGAGGGGAGAGAGAGAGAGAGGGAGAGAGAGAGAGAAAGAAAGAGAGAGTTAGCCTATCTCCTAGGGCCATAGTGAGAATTAAAGGAGATCTAAAACTCTCAGCTCACACCCAGCTCATAAACCCCAGCTTCCTCCTACTCTTTCCTATGTCCTGATTTTATTATTATTGTTATTATTAGTATTTTGGGTTTTTTTTTTTTTTGAGACAGGGTATCTCTGTGTAGCCCTGGCTGTTCTGGAACTCACTCTGTAGACCAGGCCAGCCTCAAACTCACAGAAACCTGCCTGTCTCTGCCTCCTGCATGCTGGGATTAAAGGTGTGTGCCACCATTGCCTGGCTCTGTCTTGCTTTCTTAACTGTGTCCAGAAGGGACTAAATACCCTTTTTTAAAGACACTGCTGCCGGGCGGTGGTGGCGCACGCCTTTAATCTCAGCACTTGGGAGGCAGAGGCAGGCGGATCTCTGTGAGTTCGAGACCAGCCTGGTCTACAAGAGCTA
>NW_026075752.1:0-1379 GCF_014885135.2 Alexandromys fortis
AGAGAGAGAAGCATTTCTGTATCTCCCAAAGCTCTCTGAGGAGACATGATGAGTCTGAGTGAGGCAGGAGGAGTGAGGGGGACCGCACACTTGTAGGCAGGTGAGAAGCAAGGGGTGGATCCCCGTGGTCCTGACAGAAGCAGACAACCTACTTTGGCATCATGGAGGTTGTCATTCTTCTTGATTACTCCCATTTTGAAGGACTTCCCACGTCTCCTCTTGCCCCTCTCCACCCCTGCATGAGCTATGAGAAAAGGAGGTTGAGATGGCCAAGTCCTTGGCTGAGGTCAAGCAGGCACAGCCTACTTTCCAGATGGCTGCCCTGTGCGTGTGAGTCCAGCAGGTGCGGACAGCAGCCTGGTCTCCAGAACACACAGGACCTATCTCCTAGCCCCGCCTCTCAGACCGTCAGCTTTCTTCAGTCCCAGGCTAGAGGCTCCAAGGGCTGTGAAAGGCTGGTTTCTGCTCTGCTGCCAGGCCTGTCTAGCTCTGGGGCTGCCTTGGCCACCAGTCTCCTCCTGTGTAGTGGGAAGACATTTCATCACTTGAGTTCAGAGGTCAATGTTTGTCTTTAGCATGCTGCGGTTGTTTCGTAAGACATCACGACATTTCTAGACTGGGTTACATTTTCTATTTGTCAGCAGCATCCATCCAGTCACATGCAGTAACTTGATATTTTTTAATGTGCAGTGCCCAGGATCACTGCTT
This sequence comes from Alexandromys fortis, assembly GCF_014885135.2. NCBI lineage: Eukaryota > Metazoa > Chordata > Mammalia > Rodentia > Cricetidae > Alexandromys > Alexandromys fortis. The sequence goes on from NW_026075752.1 coordinate 709, forward strand.
GCCCTTTTAACCCCTTTTCTGTACAAATTCCCCTGTCTTTGTCACTAAAATTCAACCTACTTGCGTGGGTGTTATTTCCAGGAAAGCCCCTCCACACAGCACATTTGCTCTAAAATGTCCCTCCCTCTGCGTTTGTTTCCTTAGGAAACCTGGGTTTATCTCTAGTTCCCACAGAGGTCTAGTTGTACAGTGCATGAAATTCTCAACCTTAGTGAATCTAACATTCTGAATTTAGTTGCTTCTCAGGAGAAAGACAAGGTGGCTCCAGGCTGCCAGCACCTCCCCTATCCTGCTTTCTCAGACAATGGCTTCTTTCACATGGAAATCTTTGGAGGTGGCTGTGCAGCTTTGGGCGGAACCACTGCCACCTTCTCTGGATGGAAATGTGGGCATAGATGGGGAAAATTTCCCTACGGTGAGTGAGAGAGACCTGGGAACAACCAGGTTGAAACAGAGAGCCACATCATTTTCTCCGGGCATGCTGGGTAATATGTTCTCCATTTAGGAAAACTTAGGACCCATATAAGTGGGAAAAAACACGTGGTGAATGCGCCTTGTCCTTGGGACTGAAGGAAACTGACGGTCTGAGAGGCGGGGCTAGGAGATAGGTCCTGTGTGTTCTGGAGACCAGGCTGCTGTCCGCACCTGCTGGACTCACACGCACAGGGCAG
>NW_026075753.1:0-1384 GCF_014885135.2 Alexandromys fortis
TTTTAAAACAGGGTTTCTCTGTAGCTTTTGGAACCTGTCCTGGAACTAGCGCTTGTAGACCAGGCTGGCCTCGAACTCACAGAGATCCGCCTGCCTCTGCCTCTAGAGTGCTGGGATTAAAGACGTGTGCCACCACTGCCTGGCTAGCAATAATCTCACTAATTGGGATTGCGGTTGTTTTCCTGGTCTTCATGGGTTTATATTCATTTTAGAATTCTTTTCAATTTCTGTGAATGATGCCTTTGGAATTTTTAGAGGGACTATATCAAATCAGATCTATAGATTGCTTTCAGAAATATGCCATTTTTATATTATTTATTTATATATATTTGACATTTATTTACTTTGGTGTTTTTCTTTGTGGGTGGCATGTCCCATGGCATGTGTGGAAAGGACAACTTGTGGAAGTCCGTTCTCTTCTCCTACCATGTGTATCCTGGGGATCAAACTCAGGCCATCAAGCTAAGCTAAGCCATTTTGCTGGCCCTATTATTTTAATTTAAATTTTTTTACAATTTTGTAGTATGTGCACATGTGAAGGCTAGAGAACAACCTGCAGGAGAGTTCTCTTCTTCCACTATATGGATCATGGGGATGGAAGTGAAGTCTGCAGGCTCGGCAGGCAGCTCTAGTTCACAGGCTTAGTGGCAATGCACTTTTACCATCGGAGTCTTTTTATAGACCCACTTTTCACGTTCTTGATGCTGTCAATCCGTGATTGTGAGTGATCTTTCCATCAGTTTCTTTAGCTTTCAAAACTTTCCATTAAAGAGGTCTTTTACCTCCTTGGTTAGATTTATTCCTAGGTATTTTTAAGGGCTGTCGATAATAAGATTGTTTTTTAGAGTTCTTTCTCAAAATTTTCATTATTAAAACACAGAAACATACTGATTCTTATATGTTGATTTTTGTATCCTCCTACTTTGGTGATAGTATTTATTAAATCTTGAGTTTTGTAGTGGTCTCTTTAATGTCTTCAAATAGGGATAATTTGACTTCTTCCTTTCCCTTTACCATACATTTTTTTTTCTTTTGCCTTTTGGCTGGCTGTGGCTAAGACCTCAAATATTCTGAATAAGAGCAGAAATACTGGGGACACTCTCGTCTAGATTCTAATCTTAAAGGGAATACTTTAAAATTTTCCCCATTTGGTATAATGTTGGTATAGATTTTTGTATGTAGCTTTCACTGTGTTTTAGTTAGTTCCTTCTGTTCCTTGTTTTTTCAGGTTTTTTTTTTTAAATGTTTATTTATTTGTTATGTATACAATATTCTGCCTGTGTCTATGTCTGCAGGCCAGAAGAGGGCACCAGACCTCACTACAGATGGTTGTGAGCCACCATGTGGTTGCTGGGAATTGAACTCAGGACCTTTGGAAGAGCAG
>NW_026075754.1:0-1326 GCF_014885135.2 Alexandromys fortis
ATGGTCATCATAAGAGTACACACTGCTCAGAAGACCTGAGTTCAGTTCTAAGCATCCATTAGAGAGTCTATAAGCACTTGTAACTCCAACAAAGAGTAGCCCTGCCACCTTCGTCTGGCCCCTATGGGCAAGTGTACCAAAGTGCACATACCCTGCACAGATACTTGTCTGTGCACATAAATAAAAATAAAAGAAATATTTCAAAAATTAAAGATATTGCACACAATCAGAGCTGAGCTAATACAGGATATGTGTGCTCTTATCATGAAACCTTCCCAACATTTTGAGGTAAGTATCATTGATCCCATTCTTTGTATAGGAAAACTAAAACATAGTTAGATAATTTGTTAATAGTTCGTGTCTATGATTCCGTGGCTGTAAATGTGAAGGTGGGGTTTGAACCCAGGACTGCCTAGATAAGACCATCTTTGTCCAACCAGGGAGAGAGCTTGCAGACTTCTGTGTGAGTTTATAGGGGAGGCCACAGAGGACCAGTGCCTGTGCCACTGTGCCCCTGGCATGATAAAGCCACTTCCTCCCCTGAGTACATGTATTGAGAGAAGCAGAAATGTCCTGGCAGGGACTCAGGGGACCATCCTCCAGTGAGGGCCAGACTGAGGATGGCAGTTCTCTAGGGGGACAGCGCAGAGTGACCAGCAGAGGGCAGCAAGATGGCTTCATTCAGACCCGGAAGTACCTTGTGAATGTCTTGTATTGCTCAGCTGTCCTTTGCCCATCCCCACCTGTGAAGACCTCAATAACTGCACCCATCTGACCCCCTCACCTTGTTTCCATTCCAACCTGTTACTCACATACCACCGAGTACTCATAAGTGCAAAGTAGCCACAGCAAAGGTGCACCCAGGATCCTGCTATCAGGATGCTGAACCTGTTCCATGGGGGTAGGGGGCGCTGACAGCACTCACCTGCTGTCTGTTTCTCTCACAGTCACTCACTGTGAGTGACTAGGGACATCACACCTAGCAGAAACATGCTGCCCCGTGTCTCCATGCCAGAGTCACATTCATTACCCAGTTCAGACCCCAAGTCAGCCGATTTAACTGTACTTGCATGTCTCTGGTTTTCTCAATGGAGACTTGATTTCATATTTTCTATTTTTGTCTCCAATCTGTTTCTGAACATGCAGAGCCGACCACTACAGAGCCTTCCACCACCCCAGAGGTGACCACCACTCCTCCTGACACAACAGTAGGTAAGGAAGTGGTACAAATGTTTCTCTGTAGGTGGTAACGCTAGTGTCATTCATGGTGTTGCCTTTCCTGAGACACGCAAGGGTGTGTGTGTGTGTGTGTGTGTGTGTGTGTGT
>NW_026075756.1:0-1379 GCF_014885135.2 Alexandromys fortis
AGAGAGAGAAGCATTTCTGTATCTCCCAAAGCTCTCTGAGGAGACATGATGAGTCTGAGTGAGGCAGGAGGAGTGAGGGGGACCGCACACTTGTAGGCAGGTGAGAAGCAAGGGGTGGATCCCCGTGGTCCTGACAGAAGCAGACAACCTACTTTGGCATCATGGAGGTTGTCATTCTTCTTGATTACTCCCATTTTGAAGGACTTCCCACGTCTCCTCTTGCCCCTCTCCACCCCTGCATGAGCTATGAGAAAAGGAGGTTGAGATGGCCAAGTCCTTGGCTGAGGTCAAGCAGGCACAGCCTACTTTCCAGATGGCTGCCCTGTGCGTGTGAGTCCAGCAGGTGCGGACAGCAGCCTGGTCTCCAGAACACACAGGACCTATCTCCTAGCCCCGCCTCTCAGACCGTCAGTTTCCTTCAGTCCCAAGGACAAGGCGCATTCACCACGTGTTTTTTCCCACTTATATGGGTCCTAAGTTTTCCTAAATGGAGAACATATTACCCAGCATGCCCGGAGAAAATGATGTGGCTCTCTGTTTCAACCTGGTTGTTCCCAGGTCTCTCTCACTCACCGTAGGGAAATTTTCCCCATCTATGCCCACATTTCCATCCAGAGAAGGTGGCAGTGGTTCCGCCCAAAGCTGCACAGCCACCTCCAAAGATTTCCATGTGAAAGAAGCCATTGTCTGAGAAAGCAGGATAGGGGAGGTGCTGGCAGCCTGGAGCCACCTTGTCTTTCTCCTGAGAAGCAACTAAATTCAGAATGTTAGATTCACTAAGGTTGAGAATTTCATGCACTGTACAACTAGACCTCTGTGGGAACTAGAGATAAACCCAGGTTTCCTAAGGAAACAAACGCAGAGGGAGGGACATTTTAGAGCAAATGTGCTGTGTGGAGGGGCTTTCCTGGAAATAACACCCACGCAAGTAGGTTGAATTTTAGTGACAAAGACAGGGGAATTTGTACAGAAAAGGGGTTAAAAGGGCAAGCAGTGATCCTGGGCACTGCACATTAAAAAATATCAAGTTACTGCATGTGACTGGATGGATGCTGCTGACAAATAGAAAATGTAACCCAGTCTAGAAATGTCGTGATGTCTTACGAAACAACCGCAGCATGCTAAAGACAAACATTGACCTCTGAACTCAAGTGATGAAATGTCTTCCCACTACACAGGAGGAGACTGGTGGCCAAGGCAGCCCCAGAGCTAGACAGGCCTGGCAGCAGAGCAGAAACCAGCCTTTCACAGCCCTTGGAGCCTCTAGCCTGGGACTGAAGAAAGCTGACGGTCTGAGAGGCGGGGCTAGGAGATAGGTCCTGTGTGTTCTGGAGACCAGGCTGCTGTCCGCACCTGCTGGACTCACACGCACAGGGCAG
>NW_026075757.1:0-1327 GCF_014885135.2 Alexandromys fortis
ATACAGACAGAACATTGTATACATAATAAATAAATAAATAAACAAATAAATAAATAAATAAATAAATATTTTAAAAAAAAACAATCAAATGCCAGGAAATCATGAATATCAGATCAGAAAGAAGTGAAATAGAAACTAGAAATAAACTACTAATAATCAAATTAATAGTTGATTTTTGAAAAATAAAATCAACAAACCTTTTGCTAAATAAAGAAAAATAAATTAGATGTGAAAAAGGAGAGACTTATAAAGTGGTATCACAAAAATTCAAAGAACCAAAATGGCAATCATATGCCTGCAAACTGGAAATTTTAAATGACACAGATACGCTCTGGACATATACAATACAGCAGACTGGATCAAGAGAATGGAAAAGTAAAAGTGGTCTAAAACAAGTAATGAGATAGAGGAGTACCCCATATGATCCCAAGACGTATGTAGAACAGTGATCAAGCACTAGCCCAGTATGTATCAGATTTGAGATTGTCCCTTAACATTCAAGACATACGGAAGAGTCTCCTGATGTGGGATTCCCCTCTGTATGCGGTGAATATGTTTTATTATCAACGGTTAGTAATGAAGCTCCTTTGACCTATGGCAGGGCAGATTGAGCTAGGTGGGAAAATTAAGCTGAATGCTGGGAGAAAGTAGGCAGAGCTGCCATGTAGCCACCAAAGGAGACAGATGCAGCCCGAAACCTTAATGGAAAACCACAAGCCTCATGGTAAAATACAAAATAATAGGAATGGGCTAATTTAAGATATAAGAGTTAGTTGATAAGAAGCCTAAGCTAATGGTCAAGCAGTACTATAATTAATATAGTACTGGGCTGCCAGGAAACCAACAAGTAGTCTCTGCCTACAGTCTTCCAGCAAAGAAAGGTCCATGACTTCAATTTCACTGATGAATTCTACAAAGTATTTCAAGAAAAAATAAATAAATTTTAATTCTTCTCAAACTATTTCAAAAAATAAACTGAAAAGGAAGAAACTTTACCAAACTCATTTTACTAGATCAGCAAACACTGAAACAAAAATCAAAGACACAATAACTACAACCTATACATCAACATTGCTGATGAAGACATATCAAGATTATCAATATATTTTTCTCTCCCCAGAAGGGGAGGTTGGGGGGAACTTGGGAAACGGGATGTTTGGGATAAAGGAAGGTTGGATAGGGGAGCAGGGAAGCACATATCTTAATTAAGGGAGCCATCTTAGGGTCGGCAAGAGATTTGGTGCTAGAGGGGCTCCCAGGTGCCCAGGGCGATGTCCCCAGTTAGTTCCTGGGGCAGCTGAGGTCAGAGAACCTGAAATGACCCTAT
>NW_026075758.1:0-1379 GCF_014885135.2 Alexandromys fortis
CGGTTTGCTCCATGGCTGGCTACTCAAAGCACCAGTTCTCTTTTGACCCACAAAGTAATTCGATGGTGGGGCAAACTCAGGATCTCGTTCAGCCCAGAGTTCTGACTGCTTCTTCGACCAGAACCCAAAAGAAAATTCTAGTGAAAATAAGAAAGAATATTATTAGAAACAATTATGAACCAGTCAAGTTTACTGTAATTTTTAATTTTTCATTTTTTTAAAAAAATTTTTTAGTTCTTATATGCATTTAAAAGCTACCACAGGCTGGCCAGTGGTGACACATGCTTTTAATCCTAGCACTTGAGAGGCTGAGGTAGGCAGATCTCTGTAAGTTTGAGGCCAGCCTGGTCTACAAAATGAGTTCCAGGACAGCCAGAGCTAAACAGTGAAACCCTGTCTCAAAAAAAAAAAAAAAAAAAAAAAAAAAAAGTCTGTAGAGATGCTCTGGACCACAACTGCCTAAAGGGCACTCCAATTACAGAGAAATGAAATAATCAATTATTTGCTGAAGTTGACATGGTAGGCATTTCACATCAAAGCAGTCTGTCATTTGTTGAGTTCTGGAGGACACAGAAGGGACTCATCCGATCTGAACAGTGGCTCTTAGATTTCTCTTGTCAGTCCCAACAGCAGGCGCTAAGGTTCCACTGAGTATCTTTGAAACAGGCATAAAACACAGTCTGCTGCAGTGAAGACTGTGGTGGGCACCTTGGTGAAAACTTAGAGAAAGACGTGCATGCACAATGGAAGCTTAGGTAAGCTTTCAAACACAAAGGATGGCTAAAGACAGAGTACCTCAGAACACCAAGTCTCCAGCATACTTTAAAAGCAGTTCCTGAAAAGTTACATTCCAGAGGGTTTAAACTTGCCAAGTAATTTTCAGAAATGTATTCATTCTGTGGACAGAATGCCTTCGCAGATGCTGGTCTTTTGTGATCACATCTTACCCATTTCCCTGTATAAACAACTAGCATCCAGGATGGAGAAGAAACAAGCTGGGAGACCTGGAGACTTCCTTAAGCCTCAGGAGTACTACACTACGACTCCCTGTGGAGCTGACGGTGGAGCTTAGATGTAGAACTCTTCCTAGCATGTGTAAGGCCCGGATCCAACTCTACACCATAAAAAAATAAAAACAAAATCGCACCAGAATCTTACTTTGATTTAAAACAAAAACTACTTTTCCAAGGGCCTCATAGCAAGTTTCAGACCTAAAAGTTCCACCCTACCTTTTCCTCGGTCCCACTCTCGGATGTGTGGCACTCCAGGCTTGGTATCCTTCCGCTCCTGGATGATGACTTCTACCTTGCTGTTCTGGGCCACAGGAGGTGGAGCAGGTACAGCCTTTGGTTCTGATGGCAAAAGCACAGTAACATCTC
>NW_026075759.1:0-1378 GCF_014885135.2 Alexandromys fortis
CCAATAGATGTAATTGTTTTCTGATCTTGTGCTCCCACCCTGCTGAGACTAAGTAGGAAGGCGTCCTTAGCTGTCTCTTAGGGCTCCATCTCCACATGACACTGTAGGTGTTTATCTGTAAAATCCAGACCCCTTGTAGTGTCAAGGGGTTGAAGTACCAAGCAGAGGATGGTTATTGTGTTGACACTGACACTGGAGTGTTTATGATTCTGATACCCATGGCCCCTGCAGGTCCATTTCTCTTGCTTGGTGTCACTTACATTTTACCATAGTATATCTGTGGTTCTGTCTTCCTTGACATACAACACATATGATCCATCTGCGGTCTGATCATCAGACCGTTTCTTGTGTTCCTAGAAATTCTGTGCTTTCCTTTTTTTTTTTTTCCCTTTTTTCTAACCTTGGAGAATTCTCTCCTATTCTTATCCTTCTTTCACTGCAGGCCATGTGTTCAACCATCTCTTCTTAGGCCCTGAACAACAGAACTAGGATTTATTGTGGAAAAGCTCATTCCTGTCCTCCCTGTGTCTGTACATGTCTTAGAATCATGCAGACTGTATGGTATGAAACCTACTCCAGAAAGTGATCTGAACGGTTCGCCCCTGAGGACTGGCTTTCAGGGTAGCTGAAGATACTCTGCAAGTTCTCAAAGAAGGGAAATAACCAACAGTCCAACCCAGCTGTGGTGTCTATCAACTGTAGCAATGTCCAGCATGGCATAATAATCCTAAGGGAACATTAGTGGCAGTAACCAACATCCTTCTAATTGAACTTAAGATCCCCTAAAAAGGAGGGAAATCGTGCCTGGTACTAGAAAGCCAGCCAACTATCCAAAGCTAGTCATGGATCTTGGAGGAGAACCCACAGCTGCCAATTGAGTAACCCAGCATAATTACTAACTACATTTGTTAGTATTTGTCCTTATAATTACAGATAAGTGGGTATCTTCATCAAGGAAACTTCTCTTTGCAACAGACAGATACCATTATCTGAAAAACACAAGCAACCCAAATACACAGTTGTGAAGCCCAGTCCTAATGTATACATCTACAAAACAACTCGTGCACCTAAGGCTCAGGGATCGTTGTGGATGAAGAGGCTGAAAGACTGTGAGAGTCAGAGGGACAGGGAGCTTGCTGCGAGACCATATCCTTGGAATGTCAGAAGCTACATCCATGAAGTCTCGCCAACACGATTGCTTAAAGCTAAGCCGAACAAGGACAACACAATAAACATGCTAACGTGGATGAGGGAAAGCTCAGGAGTCCTCAACCCTGCACAGAGAACTAGAGGAAGATGAGGAGTGCTGAAAGCTGGAGAAATAGTCTGGAAAGAGCACATCTACTGAGTATCCAATACATAATGGCCAGCCATGAAA
>NW_026075760.1:0-1378 GCF_014885135.2 Alexandromys fortis
AGAAAATGCTGAAAATATACAGTATGAAAAAATTTTAAGTAAAAAATTTTCTTGACAGGGTGGTGGAACATGCCTTTAATCCCAGCACTCAGGAGTTTATGGCCAGCCTGGTCTACAAGAGCTAGTTCTAGGTCAAGCTCTAAACTGAAGAGAAACCCTGTCTTGAAAAATAAAAACAAAACAAAATAAATTTTTTCTAATAATCTATTTAGTCTTCAGAGTTCTTAGAATAGTGATATATTTGTTGTTTCATTAATAAAGTTGTAATATCTATTCTTTTTCTTTAATAAGGTCAAGTGTACTGAAATATGCCAACTGAAAATGTTTATTTGATTCAACAATAAACCTGTATTAAATAGTGTATATTCTACTTTTACTTACCTTGAATCAAAGTTCAATTTTAATAAGTATTCAGAGTTACAGATGGATACAACAGAAGCTTATTAGACCAAACTTAAATGAAAAGAAACTAGAAATTTCATTAAAATATCAATTACAGTAAAATTAATAGTACAGAGTTTTCATCTGATTTTTCTTTATAAACCCTGGTTTACTGTCAACAATAAAACTTACTTAACAACTAAGGGACTGACTCAATTACAAATAAAGTGAATGCTGCTAATGTTTGACCTGCACTAAATTCTGTCATTCATGCATGAATTTGTGTTTGCTATGAACTTCTTAATAAATAAAAAAAATGTATTTGATGGCTAGAGAGATAGCTCAGTTGTTAAGAACAGTGGGGACTCTTCCAGAGGACCTGAGTTCAAAACCCAGTACCCACATGGCAGGTCACAGTTGTCTATAACTTTTTACAGGGGATAGGAAAGCTCACACAATGTGGACATGAATTTAAAAAAAAAATTGAAAAAGTTTCACAATGAAACATAATAACTTGCATGATGATCAAAACCAGAAATAATACATATGATTACTGGGAATTCTAAACAGAAGTCCTTTGCAATGAACATACAATTGTGTATTAAAAATCTTTGTATTCTAAATGGAAGATTTGGGTTTCATTTCTTTTTTCAGTTGTTTCCATTTAAAAGGGCCTTAATCATGCATATCATGGTTGTTACAAAACAGTTGTTTTGCTGTCTTTTTACTTAAATTTCCATCAACTTCTAAATTAACTCTATGAACTCTTAGTTTTCTAAATGTTCATGATAAAACTATTCTGAGGGAATACAATGAATCCTTTCATGGGCACAATGTATGAGACTGTAATGTGTATTAAAAATAATGACCACATGAAATCTTGGATTAAGAACAAAGTGTAATTTTAAATTCAAGACAGTAGCAGTATATATTTGATATGTTTTGTTTGTACTTCAAACACATATATTATTCATGCACCTAAAATAGAAGAAAATAC
>NW_026075761.1:0-1294 GCF_014885135.2 Alexandromys fortis
GAGAGGAGTGGTGGGAGGAAGAGGGAAATGGGAGGCGGGGAGGAGGCAGAAATTTTTTCAATAAATAAAATAATTATACTACTTAAAAGACATTAGCTAAAACACAGTTTTCCATCTGTGGTCTTGTTATTTAAGTTTATGTCAAAAGCCAAAAAAATATAACTAGCATTTTAATTAAAATTAAGCAGCTCACTGAAATCTTCCAATGTTATAGACACTAACCTGGGAATTGCACAGATTCCAACTGACTATGATATTGTTATTTATTAAAATGTATTGTCTAGTAGGTATAAGAAGATATGCCCTTTAAAAATGAAAACAGTAACAATGAAAGTCTGGTGATGTGACCTTCTTAAAATGTAGAAGGTTGTCTACTTCCTGGATCAAGAAAGGGTCAGTGAAATAGAAGGAATACTATGAACTGGATAAAAGAAAGAGTTTAAATGCAATATGTTTACAAGGGGCTTTAATAAGCTTAGATCCTAGAACTGGATAGTTCAACTTTAGAGTTCATTTTGATTAGATTCATTATTTTAAGTGCTGATGAAGCTACAGGCCCAAGAAGCTGTGAACCTCACCCAAATTTTTACAACAGAGTATATGGATGGCAACCCAGTAGTATTCACAAATTAATAAACTTTACAATACATAATTTTGTACCACTGAATTTGGAGGGAAGATGCTAGCAATGTTTTCAGCTCTCTTTGTTTCTTTATTAACTATTCAAAACCCTGTATTTGATTTCCGGACGGAAATCACTCTTATCGCCAGCCACCAAAGTTCCCCTGATTTGTTAGATGCCACGTGCTTCAGATCCCATGGAGCTCAGCAGACGCTTGAAGAACTGTAGTAGTAGGAAAGGCCGTCTTCCCTGGGCCAGGAGCCCTTCCTCCCTCTCCACATTTGACTCTGATTTGTGCTGAGGGTCTGCTTTCAGCTCCTTCTTGCTGAGACAGTAGAAACAATGCCAGTTCTGTGGCTGCCCTGGGTGCCACTGTCTGTAGGCTGCTGGCTTAAAGGACAATTCTGTTCATTGGTCAGCTCGGGGCCTTTAGCACCCACACAGCGGGACTGAGAAGGGAGGTGGAGGTGGAGGGGATTGCTCTGCCCAGCTAGAAGGAGGTACAGAGCGAGCTGGATCTTGGATGCTTGTGCTTCAAGAAAAGATGCACAGCTTTTGATGGATGAGGACGATCCAAAAATTGTGTTTTCTGTTCTTTCTGTTTTTCTCTTCTAGTGAAACATACCTTTAATGTCATGTTTTCTGACCTAAATTCTTGTCCCATCTTCTTTG
>NW_026075762.1:0-1359 GCF_014885135.2 Alexandromys fortis
GGGAGGAGGGGGAGGGAAATGGGAGGCTGGGAGGAGGCGGAAGCTTTTTTTTCCTTTTCTCAAAAAAAAAAAAAAAAAAAAGAACACTAGCTGCCCTTACAGAGGTCAAAAGTTCAATTCCTAGTAACTACATGGTAGTTCACAACCATCTACAATGAGATCTGGTGCCCTCTTCTGGTGGCAAGTGTACATGCAGGAAGAACTCTATACATAATAAATAAGCCTTAAAAAAGAGGTAGGTTTCCTTTCACCACAGGGAAATTGGGCAGAATTGTCCCTTTTCTTTGTAGCCTCATTCAGAGATAAGTTACCTTGCTGATAGAATTTTTGCAGATCATTGAAGGGAATAATAAGTAATGTTTGCTGTATTTATTGGACTTTGCTGCCAAGTTTTGACATTGGTAGTAAATAAATTAATAATAATATGTTCAAAAGTAAATAAAAGGCTGTTTTTCCTTTCTTTTAGTTGATTAGTTTAAGGAAAGAACTACCGATAGATGCTAAAATCTATGGACAGTTTTAAATACAAATAGCATTTACATAATATCCAAATATGCACCCCCCAAATATTTAATCAATCCAAAGGAAAGGCACTTTCCATCAGTACATCTTTTTGTCTGCCTGTCGTAGTCCCTTTTCTGCTGTCTGGGACACAGTACTGCAGACTGAGTTGTAAAATGGGTGCACTTGGGCTCACAGTTCCGTAGGCTCAGAATCAAGAGGTCCACATTTGCTGACAAGAGTCCCAAGGTGTGATCCAGGGAGTACTGGTGTGCCCCAATCCCTTCTGGTCTCTTTCCTTTTGACAAAGCTAGAGGTTCAGTCTCCACCCTAATGGCTTTATTGAATCCTGATCTGTCCTGCAGGCTCCACCTCTAAGTTCTGTAGTTTATTCCATTTCTCCCCACGATGTGGATGAAATTTCAGCCCATCAAGCCTTAAGGACACCAAACCTAAACTGTTCCAAGAATAGTAGTTTGTATTTGGTTAGTTATAAACAGAACTTGTTTGTGAAAATATAAGTTCCCTTAGTTCTACTAGTCAAAAGTTCTCCTTGAAAAAAAAGTATGGCTTGGGCCAGCTTTTCAAGAACTATTATGAGTGCTTGTGTAGCATGCTTAATGCCCTGCGTTCCAGTCCCAGCACCACACAGAAGAGAGGAACTATGTTCTGTTGAAATAAGAGCGGCGGGGCTGCGTCCCCAACACCCCGGCCGCTTGGCTAGCTTATGCCCGAAAGAACAACACACAAACTGTATTCATTTAACTGCTTGGCCCATGAACTCTAGCCCTTACAGGCTAATTCTCGCACCTGGACTAGCCCATTTCTAGTAATGCGTGTAAGCACCCCAAGGTGCGC
>NW_026075763.1:0-1326 GCF_014885135.2 Alexandromys fortis
CCTGATCGCTTCATAGGCAGTGGATCTGAGACAGATTTCACTCTCACCATCAGTAGTGTCCAGGCTGAAGATTTGGCAGATTATTACTGTATGCAAACTAATGAGTATCCTCCCACAGTGCTTCAGCCTCCAACAAAAACTTCTGAGAATTTCAACAGCTGCCTGTAGCACAGGCTGCCCTGCATATGTACACTTCTCCTTTCTGCCTAGGAGACAGTGAGCTTGAAACTATGTTCCAAATGTTGTCAGAGCCAAGCAAGCTATAATAGATTTAGTGTCTCTTCATCTTATGGTATGAAAATTCTTACATGAAAATGCAGAGGAGAACTCAGTATTGTCTTTCTTTTCCTTCTGTAGTAAAATACCACAGACTCTGGTAGTTGAATATGAAGGATTTATCTTTCTATAACTCAGTAGTTCTGGTGTCCATCATAAGACTTTTTGGGCTGAAAACAGTTTGGGATGACAACAAACTGTAATATTTTTTTTTTGGAAGCTGTGGGAAAGTATGTTTCCTACTTATCCAGATTTTAGAGTAGTTTCTTACTTCCTTACTGGTGTCTGTTTTTTCTTTTCCTTTTTTACTACATTTTAGATGATTAAGTTTTTCTGTGTCAGTGTGCATGTGCATTTATGTGTTGTGTTCGAAGTGTGTACATATTTCTAGGTGCACATGACATGGCCTAGTTGTGAAGTTTAGAGAACAACTTGGACTTGTTTGTCATTTTTTCATTCAAGTTCTGGGGATCAAACAGGTTTGACATCAGGATTGGTGTCAAGTGTCTTTGGAATGTAAACCATTATGCTGCCCACTAAAATCTTTTAATTGATTTTTCTTGATCTCTACATTTTTCTCTGATCCACTCTCTGCCTCTTCCCTGCCCTTCAACGCTCTCCCAAAGTTCCCATGATACAAATTTACTCAGAAGATCTGTCTTTTTCTATTTCCCATATAGATTAGATCCATGCATTAATCTAAATTCATTATAAACAATTTTCTTAACACCAGTTTTTCCAATATATCATATATTTGACCATATGTGCTAAACTTCCCCATTTCTCATTACCTTTCCTGCTGTATTTTCTTCTTCTGTCTACCCTATGCTTTTATCTCTGCCTCTCATACTTACACACACCCATTCCCACATATACCTTCATTCACATACACTATCAAAATAATATGCACACAAAAAAGAAAGATCATCTCAATCATGAGAGCACAGACAAAATGTTAGTGGAAAGAGAAGAGTAGATGAATAATGATTACCAGGAAAAGGATATTTGTATTCCAATGCTGCAAGTCAGTAACTCCAATACATTTGAAGA
>NW_026075764.1:0-1386 GCF_014885135.2 Alexandromys fortis
GGGCTCACAACCATCTGTAATGAGGTCTAGTGCCCTCTTCTGGCCTGCAGGCATATACACAGACAGAATATTGTATACATAATAAATAAATAAATATTAAAAAAATATTGCCTTGTTCTTTTACATAGTGCATGGATTTGGCAATCAGCTTTTAGACAAATAATGCTGAGAATGGGCTGGCTATTCCTGGAGAAAGAAAAGGGGAAAGTGACTAATTACAAGTATTTCCACGTGAGGCAGCTGAGCAGGGGAAAGGTTAAATCTAATTATAACAGAATGGCAAGGTGGAATGGAGAGACTTTTAGGGCACAAAACAATAGAACAGGGCGAAAGACTGGCGGCGGAGGCAGAATGAAGGAAGGGAGAGTAAAAATAGCCAATGCCGCCGGCTACCATTATGAGAAGGCTGCCTGGACGTTGTTCCAGTTCCAAGGCCGTAGATGAGCCAAGACTGAAAGCCTCGCCCTTTGATTCCACGCCCCGTGCTAAGCGTCCTCACTTCAGAAGTCACTGCATGGGAAGCTCTATCAGACACACCCCGCATCTTCAACCTAATGCAACGTGTCCAGACCACGTTTCTGAATAGAATAGTTTCAGTTTCCTTCTGCGTGCACCCTGCGAGTCCCAACACCCTACACTCGTAAACATAGCTTGCAGCCAAGGGTGCTCGTGATAACTGAGGAAAAGGAGAGATCAAATAGAAGGATTTAAACGAATATGGTCTAATCTGCAAGATGGGATTATGGTCTTCCTCCTGGGTCCTAAGATCCTGTTTATATGTATGCGGGTTCCCAAGAGCAAAGTGTCACTGTATGGCTGAGCCATCGCTTCTGCCATCTTCCTTCATGTCTCTGTGTGTGATGTGCAGGCATGTGTGGGCATAGCATGTGCTTGTTTTGTGTGTGTGTGTGTGTGTGTGTGTGTGTGTGTGTGTGTGTGTATGTGCATGTGTGTGTCTGGCCACAAACACGTGCAGGTTCAGAAGTGATATAAAGTGACCTTCTGGGTCGCTCTTAGATTTATTTTCTAATGCAGGATCTCACTGAACCCAGTTCTCAGAGTTCCAGGTAGTCTGCTTAACTAGCTTGCTCCATCACCTGAGGGCTGGGATTATGGAAGGCCAGCCATGTCCATCCAGTGTTTAGTGGGTGTTGGGAACCCAAAGTTTGTGCCGCATACAAATGATTTATTACTCAACCCATTTTGCTGTTCTCCATATTAAGTTTCCTAATGTGATAATTTCTTCACGTAATTGTATATTGATTTTAGTCTTTGTTGTTGTTTGTTAGTTTGTTTTGAAGCAAGACCTCACAGTGTATCCCTGGCTGGCCTGGAATTTGCTTTGCAATCACAGAAAGCCACCTGCCTCTGCCTCCTGTGTGCTGG
>NW_026075765.1:0-1376 GCF_014885135.2 Alexandromys fortis
GCTGAAGTCTGTAACACTTTCTGCCCCTTTCCAATGGGAATATCATTTCTCATTTCCTCTTATTAGACCACCCCCTTTAATGACGCTGGGCCTTTCTTATGGCATGGCCGGCCACCCAAGAACTACTCTAGTCCCTTTTTATTTATAATATGTTTCCCACCATATCTTTCATTCTTTCAAACTCAGAATTCTGCAGTATTTCACAACACAAAATCCAAGACCCTTCCTTGTATTTACCCACCACCATGCACTTAGATTCCTAGGCCTCAAGTCCTTTGTCTATTGCACATGGCCTTCTAACATAGTCATAAACTCAAAATAATTTTCATAATATGTCCTTTCTCCTTCCAAGAGAAATTTCTCACAAACCATTGAAGAGTCCCCATATCTTTTCAAATGAGAACTCATTAATACCTATTATCACGTCAGGACAAGAATTCCATTGCCAACAGCATCCATACACGTGTGGCCAGCAATTTCTCCTCTTTATTCAATATGGGCTTCTTATTGCCACCCCACTTGCTCCATCAGACATCTCAAATTTGCTTTGCCACGACTCATTTATTTCCTCATATCTTAACTTCACACCTGAAATACTATGGTTATTGCGCTACTTTTCAGCCCCAGGACCCAACTACACTTATAGAGCTCCTTCTATTACATATTTGGTAAACCCCACCCCTACACAGATTTAGGTGAAGTAGGGAGGCAAGAAGTTACCATGTTTTTCTGATATAATACTTCCTTCTAGTCAACTCTATACATTAAGATTTGGCTTTTATCTGGCCTTCTTGACAATGTTATGGAAATACAGAAAAGACTTTTACAAATAAATTTTGTTTGTTGTTTTCATGGATCGATATTTAGGCTGTTTTCCCTTTCTTCATCTCAATATTAAGGTACATGAAGTAGACTCTACAGGGACTGGGAAGTTGTCCTGTTCTCTGACCTTATCACGTTAGCTTTTTTGAATGATTAATTAGAGATCAAAGGCTCAGCCCCATTGTTATTGTATGTACACTGCTCCTAGGAACAATGCCACATTGTAAACACTATTAAACCTACTTTAAAGTCCTTTAGTACTGACTTATATGAGTTCCCCAAGAAATCATGTTAAAAATCAGTAATGGGGAGAGTTAGCTCTTACATAGAGTACTTACTTTGTGCCAGGAAACAAAATGTCCTCATTAATGTAGCTATATTACCAGTCTATATATCACCTCATTCAATCCTCACAGATATGTAAGGTAGGTGCCATTATTATCCCCACTGTGCAAATATGTAAACTGAGTCAACAAGCTGAGGTAAAACCAAGAGTGTGAGCAAATAGGTGTGGTAGCAAATACTTGTAGTCTCAGTATTTGTGAGGTAGAGGC
>NW_026075766.1:0-1379 GCF_014885135.2 Alexandromys fortis
GGTCTAGGAAGGTGAACATCCAAACTGGCTAGGCTCCCACAAAGCCAGAACATGAAGTAGGATCAAAACCCAGTGCCATTGTCCTTGGCTTCTCAGCAGCCCTCATTGTCCACCATATTCAGAGAGTCCAGTTTTATGTCATGCATTTTCATTCATTTTTAATCAGTTTTAATTTTCATTCATTTTTAATAAGTTTCATGTTTAAAAAAATAGATAAAAATAATGAGCCTTGATTCAAAGATTACAAGGACTCTTATAGTGTACATTTAAATCACTTAGCTCTGTTCCTCCCTGTTCTAGAGACAGCCGCTTCTTTTCTTGCAGTGCCAGCCTCGTTCCAGAGACATGATGGTGAAGGTCGGAGTGAACGGATTTGGCCGTATTGGACACCTGGTTACCAGGGCTGCCTTCACTTCTGGCAAAGTGGACGTTGTTGCCATCAATGACCCTTTCATCGACCTCACCTACATGGTCTACATGTTCCAGTATGACTCCACCCATGGCAAGTTCAAAGGCACAGTTAAGTCTGAGAATGGGAAGCTTGTCATCAACGGGAAGGTCATCACCATCTTCCAGGAGCGAGATCCCACCAACATCAAATGGGGAGATGCCGGCGCCGAGTATGTTGTGGAGTCTACCGGTGTCTTCACCACCATGGAGAAGGCTAGGGCCCACTTGAAGGATGGGGCCAAGAGGGTCATCATCTCCGCCCCTTCATTCGATGCCCCCATGTTTGTGATGGGTGTGAACCATGACAAGTATGACAATGCCCTCAAGATTGTCAGCAATGCTTCCTGCACCACCAACTGCTTAGCCCCTTTGGCCAAGGTCATCCATGACAACTGTGGCATCGTGGAAGGACTCATGACCATAGTCCATGCCATCACGGCCACCCAGAAGACTGTGGATGGCCCCTCTGGGAAGCTGTGGCGAGACGGCCGTGGCGCTGCCGAGAACATCATCCCTGCGTCCACTGGCGCTGCCAAGGCTGTAGGCAAAGTCATCCCAGAGCTGAACAGGAAGCTCACGGGCATGGCCTTCCGCGTTCCTACCCCCAGTGTGTCCGTTGTGAATCTGACATGCCGCCTGGAGAAAGCTGCCAAGTATGACGACATCAAGAAGGTGGTGAAGCAGGCATCCGAGGGCCCACTAAAGGGCATCCTGGGCTACACTGAGGACCAGGTCGTCTCCTGTGACTTTAACAGTGACTCCCACTCTTCCACCTTCGATGCTGGAGCTGGCATTGCTCTCAATGACAACTTTGTAAAGCTCATTTCTTAGTACGACAATGAATTCGGCTACAGCAACAGAGTGGTGGACCTCATGGCCTCCAAGGAGTAAGAAGCCCGCCCTGGACCACCCATCCCAGCAAGGACACA
>NW_026075767.1:0-1378 GCF_014885135.2 Alexandromys fortis
GCATTATTTGTAATAGCCAGAACCTGGAAACAACCTAGATGCCCCTCAATGGAAGAATGGATAAAGAAAGTGTGGCACATCTACACATTAGAGTAGTACTCAGTGGTAAAAAACAATGACATCTTGAATTTTGCATGCAAATGGGTGGAAGTAGAAAACACTACTCTGAGTGAGATAACCCAGACCCAAAAATATGAATATGGATTGTACTCGCTCATTAGTGGATTCTAGCCATAAACAAAGGATATCGAGCTTATAGTTCATGATCCTAGAGAACCTAAGGTGAACTCAAACAAAAACATATGTAGATCCTCCTGGAAATTGGAAGCAGACAAGATCGCCAGGCAAAAGTCAGAAGCATGGGGGTGGAGTACGGGGAAGGGGAGAGGGGGAGAAAGAAGGGAGAAGGGGAGGCTTGGGGAGA
Source organism: Alexandromys fortis (assembly GCF_014885135.2). Lineage (NCBI taxonomy): Eukaryota > Metazoa > Chordata > Mammalia > Rodentia > Cricetidae > Alexandromys > Alexandromys fortis. The sequence goes on from NW_026075767.1 coordinate 425, forward strand.
GCTCGGGGGAGTGGGAGGGTAGAGATGGAGGAAGGGCAGATATAGGAGCAGGGAAGAAGATATTTACATTAAGGGGGCCATTTTAGGGTTGGCAAGAGAAGCAAACAAGATCGCCAGGCAAAAATTGGGAGCATGGATGGGGGTGGGGAAAGGGGTGGGGGGGAGTACGGGGAAGGGGAGAGGGGGAGAAAGAAGGGAGAAGGGGAGGCTTGGGGAGAGCTCGGGGGAGTGGGATGGTTGAGATGGAGGAAGGGCGGATATGGGAGCAGGGTAGAAGATATCTTATTTAAAGGAGGCATTGTGGGGTTGGCAAGAGGCTTGACTCTAGAGGGGGCCCCAGATGTCCACAGTGTGTCCCCAGCTAGGACCCTGGGCAGTGGAGGAGAGGGGTCCTGAACTAGCCTTGTCCCGTAGTCAGACTGATGGCTATCTTGAATATCACCATAGAACCTTCATCAGGCAACAGATGGAGATAGAGACAGAGACCCACATGGGAGCACTGGACTGAGCTCCCAAGGTCCAGTTAAAGAGCAGAAGGAGGGAGAATATTATCAAGGAAGTCAGGACCATGAGGGGATGATCCACCCACTGAGACAGTGTGCTTGAACTAATGGGAGTTACCAAAGTCAACTGGAATGGGACTGAATGGGCATGGGATCAAACTGAACCCTCTGAATGTGGCTGACAATTGGGACAGACTGAGAAGACAATGATAATGGCACTGGGATTTGTCTCTATGGCACGTACTGGCTTTTTGGGATCCTAGTCTATTTGGATGCACACCTTCCTAGGCATGGATGGAGCAGGAAGTGCCTTGGACTTCCCACAGGGCAGGGTATCCTGCCTTCTCTTAGGACTGAAGGGGGAGGGTAGGAAGGTGAGTGGGGTAGTGGGAGGGAAGCGGGTGAAGGGGAGGAAGTGGAAATTTTGATTCCTAGTATTAATAAAGTAATA
>NW_026075768.1:0-1377 GCF_014885135.2 Alexandromys fortis
ATGTATGTGTGTGTCTGTGTATGTCTGTGTATGTTCTGTGTCTCTGTGTGCATCTGTCTGTGTCTGTGTGTGCGTCTGTGTATGTTCTGTGTCTCTGTGTGTATCTGTCTGTGTCTCTGTATGTGTATGTGTGTGTCTGTCTGTGTCTGTGTATATATGTGTGTGTGTCTGTATATGTGTGTGAATGTGTGTACCTGTGTCTGTGTGTGGATTATGTGGAGCTTAAAGACTGCTTTCTAAAACGCTACAGTAAAGCATTGCTCTCCTGGGCTGGAGAGATGGCTCAGGGCAACAGCACATACCGCACTTGCAGAGAAGTAAGCCTGGATCCCACCAGGGCAACTCATAGTAACTCCAGCCAGTAACTCCAGCTCCAAGTGATCTGATGCTCTCTTCTGCTTGCTGAAGGCATCTGCACTCATGTGATAAACACACATACATAAACACAATTCAGAATAATAGCATAGGGATTGGAGAGCTGGCCCAGCAGCTAATGCCCTTGGCACGCTTGCAGAGGGCCCAGGTTCAGTTTCCAGCACCCAGATGCTGGTTTAGAACTATCCATAACTTCAGTTCAGGGGGTCCAATACTCTCTTTTGGCCTCTGCAGTTTCCAGATACATACACAGTGCACTTACATACATACATACAGGCAAAATTCTCAAACACATAAAATAAAAGTTAATATATCTTGCCAGACATGGTTCTGCACATCTTTAATCCCAGTACTCAGTGGGCTGGAGAGATGGCTCAGTGGTTAAGAGCACTGACTACTTGACCTGAGACAGCGAACTCCACAGGAGCAGATATAGGGGAGCAACTGCTGTGCGAGTGGGCCAGAGCCAGAGACCCCTGCAGATCCAGGCATGAATCTGGGACCTTCGAGAGAATAGACCTGAGCCAGGACCCCTGCATGTCTGGGCATGAGTCTGGGACCTCTGATGGAGTAGTCAGGAACCAGAAACCTCTGGAGGCCGAGGCATGAATCTGAGACATCTGAGGGAGTAGGCCTGAGCCAGGTCCTTGTGGGTCAGGGCACACCCAAGTCTGGGACCTCCAAGGGAGAAAATCAGAGTCATAGAAATTTTCAGGACCAATCCCAAGCCAGGGACCTCAAAAGGAGCAGATCTAGACCAGGGACATTTACAGAAACAAGTCTGAGCCGGCAACCTAGATCAGAGCAAGCCTGAGAAAGCAAACTCCACAGGAGCGGAGCAAACCCCTGGAGCACTGAGTGACCCCCAGGAACACAGAGTGACCAACGGGGTAACTAGAACTGTGGCACTGACTATACCATAATGAACAACCATCTGAGCCTTTTATCCACTGGCACCTAAAAGATTAATCACCAGAGTCACAGACAGCACCAACCACACCA
>NW_026075769.1:0-1362 GCF_014885135.2 Alexandromys fortis
TTTTTGAAAATCAAAAACAACAAAAAAGAAGGGTAAGTTTTTTACTTATTGAAGTATGTCTTTTGTTTGATATGTGTGTACAGGCTAGAAGACAATCTCCTATGTTGTTTTTCTTGTCCATTTTATTTGAGGCAGTGTCTTTTGCTAGCCTGGAACTTGTTAAGTAGGCTAGACTGGCCTCCTGTCTCAGCCTCCCCAGCTTTGGGTTTGCAAGTGTATGCCACCATGTCTAGCCTTTTTACGTGGGCTCCAGTGACTAAACACAAATCCTTAGGATTGCAAGAAGGCATATTAGACACTGAGCCATCTTCCCACCCTTCAGAGTACCAGTTTTATAAAAATGAACTTGTTCTTCAAGTGAACACTGTCTGTAAATTGTACATCATGACTGTGTACTCTTCTCTTCCCTTCAGGAAGGTAAAGGAAAGAGACAGAGTTCTTGGAGAGGGCCCAGCGCCAACGCCTACGTAACTTTGAAAAGTGAGGGCACGTGGGGTGGGGGCACAGAGTGGCTTTTGAACCTTTGGAGTTGCACCTTTATTAACAGATTAAGAGACTGTTCCTACCCTCAGATTGTAAAGAAAATTCAGGCAATTTCAATATTCTTAAGTTCTTTCTGAGTTACTCTTTAAGTACTGTGATCCAGGCCACTGATGTAGGTATGTTCATACTTAACCAGTGATCTTAGTTATGTGTCTAAAATGCACTTAGGAATGTGCTGTTTAACTTAAACTATGACAAAAATCAGGGCACTGATTACTAAGGAGAGAGCTGAAGACACGCTGGTTTCTAAGGGAAGCCTCTAACCTGCAGCAGTTCTGTGAGGTGAGGTCCAGGCTGCAGATCCTGTTTGTTCTTATACTGGCCTTACTCCTTTCGTTTGCAGTGATCTGGCCCTACGGAATTGTTTTCTCACCTCCGACTTAAATGTCAAAGTGGGCGACTAAGGAATAGGATTCAGCAGATACAAGGTAAGCAAAGCTCTGCCTCTATCCCCTTAACCTGCTTAGTGTCAGCCATGGACACTAAGTTGAAAAATGCTACTCATGCTTGAAGAAGGGGTGAGAGTCAGTCTTCATGACAGCAGGGTCTGTCACAGGCCTTTGAATGGTACCGTTGACTTCTGTTTTTTCTCAGTCAGTGGCTTTGTGACAAGGTTTTATGACGGCTTTTTTTTGTTTGTTTGTTTTTTTTGTTTTTTCGAGACAGGGTTTCTCTGTGGCTTTGGAGCCTGTCCTGTAACTAGCTCTGTAGACCAGGCTGGTCACAGAGATCCGCCTGCCTCTGCCTCCCGAGTGCTGGGATTAAAGGCGTGCGCTTTTTTTTAAAATATTTATTTATTTATTATGTTATGTTATACAA
>NW_026075770.1:0-1347 GCF_014885135.2 Alexandromys fortis
TAAGGATGGCTCATGCATGACGGCCTGAGTGTGGACTAGAGAGAGACTTGAAATTAGGTGTCACTGCAAAGGGTGTGTGAGGAGGGCAGGGAGGGAGGGACAGTGGGAGAGAGAGAAATGGGAGGATTTTTATGGCTTTAAAGTTACATTGCTGAAAGAATGTAACTCAGAAAATTTCAAGATTAAATTACATTAAAGCCTATATTCAGGCTTTAAAATTAACTATAAGAATAATTTTCCTCTTTAAAAGTCTTCTATTTTTTCCGTTAGGAAAAAATATACAATAGGTCATTAAAAAGTAAAAAATAAAAATAAAAAGCAATGTTTTAAATATTCTTATTTGTTTTAAAATTTCTTTCAGTAAATTAAATTGTAAGGTGATCATGTGACTTAGGTGAGAGAATAGAGTGCTAGCAATATTCATCTCAAGGCTACAAGCATTCTGCCCCTAAGTAAGCATAATTATGTTTCTTTATTTTCTGCTTTTGAATGCTTTTCCACAGGGAAGTCTGTACACCACATGAGTACCTAATGCCCACAGAGGGTAACAGACATTATGAGATCTCTCGGAACTGGAGTTACAAACAGTTGTGAACCACTGGGTAGGTGCTGGGTATCAACCTTGGGTCCTCTGGAAGACATCCAGTGATATTAAAGAATGAACCCTATCTTCAGACTCTAGTTTATTTGTTGTAATTTTTAAACATTACTTGAGATGTCTTTAGGAATAGTTGCATCATATCTGCATGTAATTTTGGTTCTATCAGTTGGGTTGAGTCTTCTTGAATGTCAGAAAAGTGTAAAAATGATCACAGGGTGAGGGGCTGTGTATTCCCTCTCATATCCCCTTCAATGCCCTGTCTTTCTGTCTTATTTTGGGACAAACAGACATCCCCATGCACAAATATAAATATAGACAAATGTATATCGCAGGATACAAAAGTCAATCTAGAATGAACAAATGATCTACACAGGACTAGAGAGACATCTCTGAAGTTAACAGTGCCTTTGGCTATTGCAGAGGACCTGACTTCAGTTTCCAGCACCCATAGAGTGGCCAACAGATGCCTGTAACTCCAGAGCCAGGGGAACTGACAGTCTTTTCTGGTCTCAGTGGGCATCTGAGCTCAAACGTGCATAAGGCACACACAGACATACAGGCAGACACTCAGTAAATAGTGAAAAGAAACCTAAAAGAAATCCAAAATACAAGCCAAACATGAATCTTGTAACAACACAATTGAATGTTTAGGTTCATGATTTACAGACAAACTTCTTAGATACAACAAACCCCTACCATTAAATGAGGAACTGGATTGTAAAGAATTCTATGAAGTTATAAAATAT
>NW_026075771.1:0-1328 GCF_014885135.2 Alexandromys fortis
GGGTTTCCATCCAGTGGGTTTGTGTTGTTTCCCTTTGGGAGAGATAACAGGAGGATGGTTGGCTGCATTCGGAGTTTATATAAATTTTTGCTTCACATTTGTTCTCGGATGAACATTTGGGAAGGCATTGCCTTCCTTCTGCAACACTAGCTATTAAACAATACCACGGTGTCTTGCCAAGAGCAGTTTCCTGCCCTCAGAGCGAAACTTAAGGCAGCTCTAGTGTGAAACAGGAGAGCGGGGTGGGTGCTGGCTTTCCTGAAAGCACCTTTATTTTTCCTTCATGTTGACCTTGGGATTAAGTTCAGAATGTTTGGCCTCGCGCCATTTTGGTAGATGCTTATGTTAAAGAATGTGATGTCTCCTTGTGAATGCTCTAAGGTGATGGAATTGTTAACAGTTTGTTTGCATAAAGCCAGAGGCAGGAGAGGGTGGACATACTTAGAAATAAGCTCTGTCTCTGGGAAGGAGGGTGGCTGATTTCTTTGCCTTTCCGTCTCTTCCTTCCCAAGCTCTTGCATCCTTTTGGCAGTGAGCAAAGGAGGAAAATTATTATCATATGCCCCTCCTTGTCTCAGGACTGGGTCTTGGAGGCTAATTTTTAGGGAATCAAAGAGCTAGCATCACGCTACGTGAAATAAGCCATGTACAAAGGTTTACGGTTGCCCTTCCCTGCAGCTCCTGGTCAGCTCAGAGGCAGAAGCTAGGCTGGTGGCTGCCAGGGTTGCCAGAAGCTGGTGTTCTAGGGGACCAAGGTTCCATCTGGGGAGAAAAGTTCGAAGGATGGATGCTGGTGACAGGTGCACAGCAGTATGAATGCACTCAATGCCGTGTAATTATACACTTAAAAATGGGTGAAACAGTAAAAATTCCAGGGAGGAATGAACTTGTCCTGGACTGAAGCACCTGTGAGCCAGCTCAGGTCTCAGGGTGGCCTGCATCTGGGCCTGGTGCTCTGAGGGCTGGGGAGGGGACAGACAGGTGGCTCTCTCTTGTCATTTGAGCTTGACGCCAAGTTCATGTGTTGTCAGAAGCTCTCTTTGCAGGCAATACATACTCACCCAGACTAGTCTGGGGTTGTGGACCGAATGTGATCTCGTGGGGATACATTGTGTACCGTGTTGTTACTGAGGTCCTTTGGAGAAGAATTACTGTGGTCAAAATGAACCTTTGTTGGATTGTTCTCAAAAACCATGACACTTTGCTATTTATTCTGTTAAGTGTACCCTTAGAGCCTAGGCTGCCCAACTTTGGCCCATGTTCTTCTGAGGAAGCCTTGGACTTTAGATACAGGTGGATCAGGGTTTTAGCGGGAGCTGGAGGAGCCA
>NW_026075772.1:0-1318 GCF_014885135.2 Alexandromys fortis
GCCTGCCTCTGCCTCCCGAGTGCTGGGATTAAAGGCATGTGGCACCATCGCCCGGCCTAACTTCTTTATTTTTACTTTTACAGTTTATATACCCCAGCAGAATCTTTCAAGCAGTATAAAAATTACACCGTGGTTACATTCTATTTTCAAATAAATGATTACAATAAGTCCAAGTAAAAAAGCAACATTTCCCATTTCCCTTAAATGAATAAACATTTTACATGTAACAGGTGAAAAACAAATTATCCCCCACGAACCCACGTACAGTTAAATATTTATTATTTAGACTTCTCATAAATCAGGAGACTTTCAGCCAGAATCATTGACATAGGCAGTAGGTTAATAATTGCCAGATAAACAGGTTAATACTATCACTTTTCATACTTCAGAAACCTATCCAATTATCTTTACTAACCATCCAATTCATTGTTTTCTAGTTACATGGAGTAACTTGTTTAAAGCTTTGTTTTTTTTTCTATGATGCACATAGAAACCCATGAAGAATTTTTCCATTCAAAGAAGAAAGTGATCTAACTCTGAGGACTCGATTGTTTTCCTTAATCATTAACCTAAACCGTAGTCTATATGATCCCTCAATAGAAACTTGTAAGTTTTAGCTTCCATTGTTTACCCTCTGTAGCCCCTGATTTACCAGGGGTAGGGACAACACCATAACCTACCTTTACCTATATTATTTCCCCCAATAAACTAACCTACATCATAATCCCTTACTACATTTGTTTAAAATCCTTAATCATCAAATTCCTATTTAAGCTAACACTATTATTATATAAAATCATTAGTTTAATTTAACAGTACAGCTTAAGAGGAACACATCTTCACAATAAAACAGAAGTAAAAATGCCCAGTAGAACAAAATATTTGTATGACATACTCATTACATTAACGGCAATGGGGGATCCACCCACGCCCATTCACAATGTGGTAAGTAGCAGAGAAAAATGTTTACAGCAGCAAACATGTAAAGGCACAGCAGAAGCAAAATACATTCTGGAGCCGAAGCCCTCAAGGCCTTGACTCTCTGAAATTCACCCATCAGTGTCTTGCATTCTGGTGGGCCAAACCTCTGAAGCTCAAGTGCCACCAGCTGCTACTCTGACTTGGCCATTGACATGCTGTCGTTTATTTTATTGATCTTGGCCCTTCTGACTAGTGTCAGATGAAATCTCAGAGTAGGTGTAATTTGCATTTCTCTGATGGCTAAGTGATGTGGGAGTGTCATATCAATCTGTTGATTTCATTGGCTGAGCAATAAAGAAACTGCTTGGCTGGCCCTGATAGGTTAAAGCATTGGTGG
>NW_026075773.1:0-1379 GCF_014885135.2 Alexandromys fortis
GGATCGCTGCCAAGGAGAGCTGCACATAGGGAGTGGGATCAGCCCAAGAGAAGTGTTGCTGTCAGCAGGCTGGAAGGATGGAGCCCTCTCGCTCCTCTGACCTAAGACATGGGAGTTACAGGATTTGGATTTTGCTCTACTGGGTTTCAGACTTTCTTTGGTTCAGTATTTCCTCACTATGCCCCAATCTCTCCATTGTAGAAGTATGTAATTTTTTTTTCTGAAATAGAGTTTCTCTACGTAGCTTTGGTGCCTGTCCTGAAACTAGCTCCTGTAGACCAGGCTGGTCTTGAACTCACAATAAGACTGGCCTGCCTCTGCCTCCTGAATGCTGGGATTAAAGGTGTGCACCACCACTGCCGGGCTTGTTTTTTTGATTTTGCAGGGTGTTACAGCTAAGAATTGCCTTGAGTCTCGGAAGTTTTGTACTTTTAGATAGTCTTGAGGCTGAAAGGCTATTGAGACTTCTAGGACTTAATGAAATTTGCATTATGATATGGCCACAAGTCTATGGGGGCCAGGGAGTAGAATGTAGTTTGAATGAGAATGTCCCCAGAGGCTCATATTTTTGAATACTTGGTCCAGAATTGACAGAACTATTTGGAAAGGATAAGGACCTATGGCCTTGTTGGGGGAGGTATATCACTGGAGGTGGGCTTTGGGGTTTCAAAAGCCAACAACATTTCCCAGTTAGCTCCATCTCTGCCTCACGGTTGTTGTCTCAATGTGTAAGTTCTCAGTTCCTGCTCCAGCACCAGGCTTGTCTGCCTGCTGCCATGCTCCCGCCATGATGGCCGTGGACTCACCCTCTGAAACTGTGAGCCCAGTGAACTCCTTCTTCTATAAGTTGCCCTGCTCATGGTGTCTCCTCACAGCGATAGAACAGCAACTAAGAGAGAGAGTTATTGAAGGTGGCAAGGGAGCCCTGGGCCAGAACGTGTATTAGTTTTTGTTTCCATGATAAAATACCATGGCCCAGAGCATTTGATTGGAGGAAGAGTTCATTTTGTCCTATGGTTGTAGTAGGTAGCCAGAGCTGGAAACTGAGACAGCGCATCTCGACCTCAGATGGGAAGCGGAGAATGAACTGGAAATGGTGTGCCTTTGAAAGCCTGCCTGCAGTGGCGTGTATCCTCCAGCAAGGCTCCACATTGTAAGGGCTCCACATCGTAGGCTCCAAATTATGCCAACAATCAGAAGCCCAGTGTTCAAATATCTGAGCCTATGGGGTACGTTTCTCATTCAAGACACCATAGACTGCCCCAATTGCTTCTTCCTGGAGAGGTGTGTGCATGCAGCTCAATGAAGGAGAAATCTTAAGTTTCTAAGTGTATTGTTAAGAAAGGTGTGTGTGTGTGTGTGTGTGTGTGTGTGTGTGT
>NW_026075774.1:0-1366 GCF_014885135.2 Alexandromys fortis
GGGGGGGTGTATGCCACAAGCATATGTTATACAAAAGTAGAAGTACAACTGTTTAGGGATAGCAGAAAGGACTAACAGATGTAAGGAGAGGCAAGTTTATGGAGTGTAGGATGTGACGTGGGAAAATGTATTTATTGTACACATAGCAGTTTGAAAGAGAATGCCCTTCATAAGCACAGATATTGAAACCTGGCTTCCAGTTGGTAGTGTTGTGTGGGGAGGTTCAGGGATATGACATTTTACAAGTATGTTACAGGGGCAGCATCAAGGGCTTGGAGCCTTACCTTACTTCTGTTTTTCTCTCTGCTTTGTAGTTGAGATTTAAGTGGCGAATTCTCAGCTTTCTGTTTGTGCCAACATGACTGCTGCTCATTGCTATGCCTCCAGTCTGCTGTCATAGCTTTCTGTTCCCCTGGAAACTTCAGTCAAAAGAAGCTCTCCTTAGTTTCCTTGGTCATGGTGTTTTACCACAGCAACAGAAAAGTAACTAAAAAGGTACAATACATTCATATATAAATGTTAAAAGAAACAAAGTAAAAAAATCATAAATTTGAGAAAGTGCAAAAATCTATCAAAGTCATTTATTGTGAAATTACTATGTTTTCCTTCTAATACTATTGGGTAAAATGGAGGTGCAGGGTGGGAAACACAAGGCTAAGGAGTGATGGCATCTTCATCCCTCAGGAGTATGCTACCCTTCACCTCCTGCAGAGGTGGCCTTCTGTGACTCAAAGATAATGTATAAGAAGCCTGGTTTTAGGAACTTTTATTCATGGGTTGTTCTGTTCTAGAGCCTAACCACTGCATTGTGGGATGCCCAGATCATAGGGAGAGACATTTTGGTTTGCCATGCCATGAAAGGTAATAGCAATATCATTGGATGATTCTTCCTGAGGAACAGCTCAGCTGAGTCTCTGTGATATTGAAGGTCCAGGCTGCATTTGACTGTTCTTATAGAAAGATGTCAAGCAAGAACTGCTTAATCCAGTCCCAGTCAGCCCCCAAATAAAAAGGATTAATCAAAATACTGTTTTAAAGTTCTATGCCATGGTGAGATTTGTTACCTAGTAAAAGGCAATGAGAACATAATACTTTTTATCTTTTTATGTCATAAAGAATGCATATAGTTTATCAAATATTTGAAATATTTATGATGCCATCTATAATGGTTATTCTTGGTTGTCAACTTGATGACATCTGGCATTAACTATAATCCAGAAATGGAAGGAACACTTGTGATCTGGACCTTGAGGCAAGAAGATAGCATGCCTTTGATCTGGATCTTGAAGCTGGATGATATGTGCCTTTATTTTTTTTTAAATATAATTTTTATTGAAAAAAAAATTCCGCCTCCTCCCCGCCTCCC
>NW_026075775.1:0-1295 GCF_014885135.2 Alexandromys fortis
GAAGGAAGGAAGGAAGGAAGGAAGGAAGGAAGGAAGGAAGGAAGGAAGGAAGGAAGGAAGGAGAATGTGCACATAGAGGCTGAGCAGATGGTTCTGCAGGTAAGAGCTCTTGCTGGCAGGCAAGCATGAAGACCCAAGTTCAAATCCCCAGCACCCATGTAAAAAGTCAGGCATGACTGCTGGAGCAAAACTAGATATCCTCCCCTGGCCTCTGTGTGTTCATGTGCATCTACACACATGTGCACATATACACCACACTCATACACAAAAACAACATCTGTATACATACATATGCATGTAAATACAGTCTCATATACATGTGTACACACCACACACATATTCTTATTATAATTTTTTGCAAAGCTGAGAGTAAAACCCAAGGCCTTGAAAATACTACAGAAGTATTCTACTACTGAGCTGCACCCCATGACCTTGCTTGAAACTGAATGGGAAGCCCCAAAGGCTACAGTTTCCACAGGAGAAGCTGAAGGTGACATGACCAGGAGGGACATTCCGGCAGTGTGCTCTGTGAAAGGGAGAGCACCGAGAGTGACAGCACAGGGTAGTCTTACAGGAAAAAGAGACCTTCTCTGCTGCACACATAAACTGAACTCAGGAGAACTACAAAACTTCCAGAAAAATCTTTCTTCCCCAACCCAGCTTTTTCACTGGAAGCTTTATACAGTTGAAACACTATCCCTCCCAACTCTGAGAAGTATTTCCTTACTGCTTAGCAGTCAAGGAGCTTGGGCAGGTCACGAAGAGGGCCTGGTCTGACCACAACCAGCAGCACCCCAGATGTTCAACACCTCCACACCCGCCAAGACCTGGAGACACATGCTCGCTCAGGCAGCCACCTAGGGGCTGTGTCTTCCAACTAAGCATTTCCGGATCCAATCAGTCACGACTTGGGAGAAATGCCTGGGAATGGGTGGAGTGAGTATGGTAGGGGTTCCCCTCCTCCACCAGCCCCAGAGAGATAAACATAAGCAACCAGCCACTGACAGGAGTGGGCTTGAAGAGTAGGCTCAGAGCCTGATCAGCATTCTAGGGCTTCAGATCTGTGACTGGTAAAATGGGGGTCAAAAAATAAACAAACAAAAAGAATTTTATATATATATACACACACACACACACACACACACACACACACACACACACATATATAGCTGGGCGATGGTGCGCAGGCCTTTAATCCCAGCAGAGGCAGGCGGATCTCTGTGAGTTCGAGACCAGCCTGGTCTACAGAGCTAATTCCAGGACAGGCTCCAAAGCCACAGAGAAACCCTGTCTCG
>NW_026075776.1:0-1378 GCF_014885135.2 Alexandromys fortis
TTACTAGGGACCTGGTTCCCAGGAAGGGGGGTGCAGTAGTGCTAAGGTGCCTCCTAATGCTAGAGGCCTGGTTCCCAGGATGGGGGGTGCAGTAGTGCTAAGGTGTCTCAAAGTCTTTCAGTGCCAAAGGAAGATATTTGATGTCTTTCTTTATAGCTCCCCACTTTCTTGTCTCTCTCTGAACAGGAACTTGCCTGCCATTAGGGCTAGGCCAGCAGGTTGGTGAAGTCTCAGGATTTCCTGTCTCCACCCCTCAGTGTTGGAGTAATAGGGACATGTAGCATGCTCAGCTTTTGTATGTGGGGGCTAGGAATTTGAACTCAGGTCCTCATTCTTGCATAGCAAATTCTATGAACCATTGAGGTATCTCCCCAACCCTTTATTTCATTGATTTGATTTTTGTTGTTGTTGTTGAGAGAAGCTCTCACCATGTAGCCTTGGCTGACCTAGAGTTTGCTGTGTAGATGAGCCTCACACTTACGGCGTTTCTCTTCTGTGCCTCTCAAGTGCTGGGATTACAGCTGCACATGGTCACGACTAAAAATATGATGAATCGTTTGGCCCTGGCCCTTTTCCACACTTGTACTGCGTTGCAGCGTTATGTTTTTTTTAAAACAGGAAATTATTTATCCTGACAGATAATATGCAAATACATTCTTGTTTTATGCCTTCTAATTATGTTTGTCTTTTTCAAGTAGTCAAACATAGTAATCTTTTATTACTTTAATTACTTTTGTGTTTAGGAAACCCTTATCTGAAACCACTGAATTGGTTTTGTGTGTGTGTGTGTGTGTGTGTGTGCGTGTATGTGTGTGTGAATCAAATCTAGGATCATGGTAGACAACCACTGAACCACATCCTTAGTTCTATTGTTTGTTTTCAGGGCACTATGGCTCCAACTCTGGTCTTGTTATACTAGTCAAATGCTCTTTGCTACTTGAGAGTGGATCTCCCGGAGCCAAGGCTACCTTGCTAAGTATTCGAATGACCTTGAACTCCTGGTCCTTGCCCGAGTGCTAAGACTACAGGTACGCACCACCACTTCTGGTGGGACTGAGTTTATTTTGGTTTGTTTTGTTTCTGTTTTTGTTTGTTCCAGATAGGGTGTTTCTCTGGGTAGCCCTGGCAGTCCTGCAACTCATTCTGTAGACGAGGCTGGCCTCAAACTCACAGATGTCCACCTGCTTCTGCCTCCCAAGTGCCAGGATCAAAGGTGTGCACCACCACTGCACCAGTAAGTTTATTTAGAGCTGGTCAATGCGCACATTTTTTTTTTTTTTTGGTTTTGGTTTTTTTTTTTTTTTTTCGAGACAGCTTTCTCTGTGGCTTTGGAGCCTGTCCTGGAACTAGCTCTGTAGACCAGGCTGGTCTCGAACTC
>NW_026075777.1:0-1379 GCF_014885135.2 Alexandromys fortis
TTTTTGTTTTTTTCGAGACAGGGTTTCTCTGTGGCTTTGGAGCCTGTCCTGGAACTAGCTCTGTAGACCAGGCTGGTCTCAAACTCACAGAGATCCGCCTGCCTCTGCCTCCCGAGTGCTGGGATTAAAGGCGTGCGCCACCATTGCCTGGCCAATAAAACAGATTTTGAGGCCATGAACTAATAACTAAAATTGTGAGTAGCTTTGGGACAAGATACTAGGCAGTAGCTGGATGGCCATTGCTAGTGTGCTAGTTAGTCGTTGTTCTTGTCAATTTGATGCAAACTAGGGTCATCTGGGAAGAGAACCTCAATGGAGTAAATGCCCCCATCAGAGGCCTGTGGGCCTTCAGTGGGGCGTTTTCCTAACTCATGAATGAATATGGGAGGGTCCACCACATTCAGGCACTCCTGACCTTTTCTCCCTAAGTAGCTTTTAGCTTTGTGTGTGTGTGTTTAATTACAATAGAAAAAAAATTAGGATGGTTAGAAAAAAACAGATTATTTTGAAAGGATGGCCAATAGAAATATGGACAAGAAAGGCTATTCTGGAGCTGGGGAGATAGGGAGCAGATGCTGCTTGCCATGTAAGATAAGAGTGGGGACCAGAGCTCAGGTCCCCAGAATCCACATACATGCCAGCTGGTGGTTTGTCATCATTCTAGCACAGAATGTCAACCTCAGGCCTCTAAATGCATATGTAGACAGGTGAGCATGCTCATACATCCGTGTGCCGCAACACATGAGAACACACATTCACACACACTGTGGATCATACGCATCCGAATAAAAATGTACAAATTTTCCAAAAAAGCTACTCTGGCCAGATGATCTGAGTTTGGTCCCTGGAAGCCACATGGTGGATGGAGAGAACTGACTTCCACAATGTATCTTCTCATCTCCACATGCATAGCATGGCATTCATGTACACACACATAGACACACATACAATAGCATGAATGCATGTCATACATGTGTACACACAACACACAGTAAATATAATTAAAAAGTAAAAGAAAATCTTATTCACAACAGTAACAAAACCGAGATTACTCAAAATAAACAGCAAGAATGCTTTCACTCCCAGGGGAAGAAAGCTGCCGCAGGGCTGGGGTGGGGGAGCCAGGGAGGCAGCACTTGCTGAGCACCGCAAGGCTTAGGTTTGGTCTCCAGCACAGCAAAAACTTTCAAACCAACTGAAAAAAAAAAAAAAACCCACCAACCCCGAAACTGCAAGTCATATTCTTTGACTTGCAGTTTATTATTGGGTACTCTTCTAAAGGCTTAAAGATTTACTAATATATCTCAAAATTGCAAATCATTAGAAAAATCTAAATAGCAGGAAAATATTAAATAGGTAACAGTAGATCTTGTCTATGT
>NW_026075778.1:0-1376 GCF_014885135.2 Alexandromys fortis
ACAGACCACAAGTCAAAGACATATAAATAATGCATTCATTGAGTTTCTTAAGATGCATTTCTCCTGAGAAGCTACCCGATACAAAGGAAAATAAATGCCTAGCTTTTAAAACACGGGGCAATTTTTGTGAAAATGCTAGTGGGTCTATCTTTGTGGAAGAGTTAAAATTGAGTTTCTATTGATACTTCTGTATTTGTTTCCCTCCCTCTGACCGAGGGGGCTATGAAACAGTTCTTCAAAAGCCGGTGTTTCTAGGTGAGTCAATGTGACATCGATATTCAGAGACTTGTCGTGTCTAACTGTGTTTGTGCTAATAGTGAATAGAATTAAAGAGAAAGCTCAAGTTTTGTAATCACTGGCTCAAAGTGAAACCCGTTTCATTTTATTCTTGCTAAATTCATCTTATTTCAACAAAGACATTGTTTTACACTACAGTCTTCCCATGATAGTTATGTTCCATTTTTCCACAGAGATAACATTTACACTATCCAGGAACGGATCCTGAAGCGTGCAGCCTTTGACTACATTAGGCTGGTGTCTTCTGGAAGAGTGTCACAGACTGCTGACTGCTTTGCTTTCCCCATCTGGTCTCTGCATCACTCACAGCAGTACCTCCTGCCTGCCATGGTCTTCCAGGCTGATGTATAGCCTTCCTGGGAAGAGTATATGAGATGCAAGAGCTAATGCAGTACAGTCTGAGAGTAAGAGAGCACTAGAAGGAAGGGGAGTGAACCCCTCTGCCTTCTCTCTCATCAACAAAGAATTCTGGGTGTAATGTTTTGACCTATTACTAAAAGAATAGTTATATTTTATCTCAAAAAGTCAAATATATTTGCTTGATAACTTGAGTCTGGCCTATCTACATGTAGAACATTATATTTAATTTCATATAAATAAGGTGGGAGCATATGTTTATCTTTAACTCATAAAGAGACTTAAAACAGAGATGTAATGAATTAAGACATTATTTCTCATATTTTTGTTAATATTAAACATGCTATTTAGTGAAGAGTTCTGCTTTCCTCAAAGAATTAAGAAAGCATTTAGGACCCAGAACAATTATTTAGTATTCCATTGATGTGTTTTCCTTCCAATATCTGTTTCTTTCTAGTTCTTTACTATTCTAAATTAGAAGAAAAATTTAAAATAATTTCATTAGGGGTGGGGCAGCAGGTTAGTGGTAAAGTCATAAGCTCTATCCCAAGATCCCAAATTGCTCCTCCTCTTCCTCTTCCGTTTCTTACTACTAGTAATTTTATTCATACCATTCAAACCCATGATTTTTTAAATTTAATCTATCTTATTTTTTTTATTTTATATACAAATCCCAGTTTCCAGTCCCTTCCCTCCTCCCATTCCCTCCACCTTCTGCCCCA
>NW_026075779.1:0-1274 GCF_014885135.2 Alexandromys fortis
TAACCCTAACCCTAACCGTAACCCTAACCCTAAACCTAACCCTAATTCTAAACCTAATCCTAACCCTAACTTTAACCCTAACCCTAAACATAACAATAACCCTAACCCTAACTTTAACCATAACCATAACCCTAATGCTAACCCTAACCCTCACTCTAACCGTAACCATAACCCTAACCCTAACCCAAACCCTAAACCTAACCCTAATTCTAACCCTAACCCTAACCCTAACCCTAATCCTAACCCTAAATTTAAACCAAACCCTAAACCTACCCTAACACTAACATTAACCCTAACCCTAACCCTAACACTAACCCTAACCCTAACCGTAACTTTAACCCTAACCTAAGCCTAACACTAACCCTAATCCTAACCCTACCCTAAATCTAACCCTAAACATAACCGTAACCCTAACCCTAACTTTAACCCTAACCCTAACCCTAACACTAACCCTAATCCTAGCACTAACCCTAACTCTAACCCTAACCGTGACCTTAACACTAACCCTAACACTAACCCTAACCCTAACCCTACAACCAACCCTAACCCTATCCCTCACCCTCAATCTAAACCTAACACTAACCCAAACCCTAACCCTAAGCCTAAACCTAACCCTAACACTAACACTAACCTTAACCAAAATCTAAACCCTAACCCTAACCCTCAACCTCACCCTCACCCTCAGCCTCACCCTAACCATAAGTGTAACCCTAACCGTAACCCTAACCCAAATCCTAACCCTAACCCTAATTAAAACCCTAACCCTAACCCTAACCCTAAACCAAAACTTAACCCTGACCCTAACCCTAACGTTAACCCTAACCCTAACCGTAACCCTAACCCTAACCCTAAGACTAATTCTAAACCTAATTCTAACCCTGACTTTAACCCTAACCCTAACAATAACCATAACCGTAACCCTAACTTTAACCCTAACCCTAACACTAACCCTAACCATAAACCTCACCTTCACTCTAACCCTAACACTAATCCAAACCCTAACCCAAACCCTAACCCTAAACCTAACCCTAACAATAACCTCAACACTAAACCTAACCCTAACCATAACTTTAAACGTAACCCTAACCCTAACCCTAACCACAATCCTAACCCTAACCCTAACTTTAACCCTAACCCTAGCCTTAACGCTAACCCTAACCCTCACCCTCACCCTAACCCTCACTTCACCATAAACATAACCGTAACCCTAAACATAACCCTAACCCAAACCCTAACCCTAACCCAAATTCTAATCCTAATCCTAACCCTAACCC
>NW_026075780.1:0-1351 GCF_014885135.2 Alexandromys fortis
TCTCTCTCTCTCTCTCACACACACACACACACACACACACACAGAGAGAGAGAGAGAGAGAGAGAGAGAGAGAGAGAGAGAGAGAGAGAGAGAGACTAGTATAGGGTATGGAGAGATGCCTCAGTAGCATTTAAGAGTACTGGCAACGGGGCTGCAGAAATGGCTCAGTGGTTAAGAGCATTGCCTGCTCTTTCAAAGATCCGGAGTTCAATTCCCAGCAACCACATGGGTGGCTCACAACCATCTGTAATGAGGTCTGGTGCCCTCTTCTGGCCTGCAGGCATATACACAGACAGAACATTGTATACGTTTTAAATAAATAAAATTTAAAAAAAAAGTATTGGCAGCTTTTTCGGAGGACCCAGGTTCCATTCCCTACCCACATGGCAGCTCACAACCATCTGTAACTCCAGTTCCAAGGGAGCTGGCCTCCTCAGGCACCAGGAATGCATGTGGTACACAGACATACATGCAAGCAAAACACCCATCCACGTAAAGTTTAAATAAAACTGTAAAACCCAATAGGAAATTTATTTTTTGTTGTTGTTTTTTGCAACAGGGTCTCTATATGGCCCTGGATAGCCTGGGCTAAGTATGTAGATCATGCTGGCATGAAACTCACAAAGATGGGGCTGGAGAGATGGCTCAGTGGTTAAGAGCATTGCCTGCTCTTCCAAAGGCTCTGAGTTCAATTCCCAGCAACCACATGGTGGCTCACAACCATCTGGAATGAGGTCTGGTGCCCTCTTCTGGTCTGCAGACATACACACAGATAGAATATTGTATATATAATAAATAAATAAATATTAAAAAAAGAAACTCACAAAGATCCACCTGCTTCTGCTTCCAAGTGCTATGATAAATATTGGATTTGTGCTTATGTTGTTAAAGTTGAAGAGTGGGTAGGTATAATGGTGCACCTTTATGCTGGCACCAGAGAGGCAAAGACATGCAAATCTCTGAGTTCATGGACAGCCAGGGGTATATAGAGAGACTCTTGTCTCCAAAACAAAGGAGGGGGGGTGGCAGGTAAAAATCTTTAAATATTTTTTAAAATTTCATATGTATATGTATGTACATGTATGTATATGGAACATGTGTGCAGATACCTTCAGATGCCAAAAGAGTGTATTGGATTCCCCAAAAATTAGAACTAAAGGCAATCGTTAGCCATCTCATATGTGTGCTAGAAACCAAATCCAGGTCCTCTGTGTAATGGTTTGTCCTGTCCCTTTAGGAGACAAGCCCGCCCCCCACTGAAGCAAACACGTCTTCCTTGGCTTGCAGCCTGAGTCCCTTCCTTTCCATCTCTCTCCCAAAGGGGCAGCTTCTGCCTCTCTCCCTTCTCCCC
>NW_026075781.1:0-1268 GCF_014885135.2 Alexandromys fortis
CGCACGTGCGCATATGCACATACACATACACACACACATGCACGTACGCACCACAGTGGGTAGCATTCAGCAGGCCCCTTGGTTTGCCCTTGTAGAAAGCACGTCTAAGTCAACAGGGATCCCAGCATTTTGTCTCTGTGTTTAATAACTTATTCGCAATGTTTCATGGTGTGGACAGCCTTTTCTTCTCTTTTCTTTTCTTTTCTTTTCTTTTCTTTTCTTTTCTTTCCTTTCCTTTCCTTTCCTTTTTTGTTTTTGTTTTTGTTTTTTAGAGACAGGCTTTCTCTGTGTAGCCCTGGCTGTTGTGGAACTTGATCTGTAGACCAGGCTGGCTTCAGACTCACAGACATCCACCTACCTCTACCTTCCGAGCACTGGGATTAAAGGTGTGTGTCACCACTGCCCGGAACAGGCATCCATTTCTAAGACCAGTCTTCAGCCCTGCCATTTGTAAGTTTGGAAGACATTCTGTGTCCATTTAATCAATCAGATTTGTTCTGCAGAAATTCCAGGAGTGACGCAGACAACACCAGTCTGTTGTGGGATTTAAAAGGCACTTCATCACACAGTGACTTTGTCCTCTTGTTCCCGTGTATGGTAGAGACTTCAACAAAGTTTCTCTCTTGCACAGTGTCCTGTTGATAATTTAATGGAGGCAGTCATGCTCATGTTGTTCATCTGTTAGTTCTCACTCCTGGGACATAACTGCCTAACTCAGGTGCCTATTAACACATCAACGTGGACACTGGCTGCCAGGTTCTCCCAGCATCCTCCAGCCCCCACCTGGTAGAGGGTCCTTCTGGCTAGCATGCTGGGTGCTGTATCCCGAACTCTCCAGTCCAGGGCCTGCGCTGCCCCTCCCTCAGCTGCTCTTCCCTATGTAGTCCAGCCATTTTGGCTATGTCAGCCTTTTGGATCCTTCCACTCTCTCAGCCGGTTTCTTGGCCCAGGCCCATCCTCTTGGTCGGCGGCTCCTCTCCCCTCTCCCTCGGCCCAGTCTGGACTCTTGCAGAGAGGCCTCTGGCTGTTCTCTCTGTCTTATCTACAGTAAAACCTCTCCTCCACGGTACTAGGAGCAGTCATGCCCTTCTTTTCAGTTTATTTCTCTTTCACCCTCCATCTCTAGAACTTTTCTATTTTGCTAAACTGAAATATCCATTAACCGTCAGCTTCTCCTCTAGGCCCGAGGCAAGCACTGGCGGTTACAGTTTTTAATGGGTTGTATTGTGGCATGGGGGACAAGATAACTACCTATAGTGCCTGTTGCT
>NW_026075782.1:0-1313 GCF_014885135.2 Alexandromys fortis
CTTTTCTTTTCTCTCCATCTAAATTATATTTTTAAAATTTTTAAAGTTAAAATATTTTAAAATTTTACAAGAAATTGCTATTAGATTATAGTTTTGATCTTTCAAATCCATCAAATGGTCCATGTGTTGGCATAGTCCCCACCTTGGTACTCTTGGAAACTTTAAGAAGTGAGACCTAGTGATGGGACCTTAGGGTCACTGGCAACATTCCCTTGAAGAGGACAGTGAGACACCAGTTCCTTCTTCCTTCTCAGTTTCACTCCTAGTCATGGGGGAGCTGTTCTGCTCTGCCACGAGACCCCATGAGCATCTGCTTTCAGAGGCCAAAAGCAGTGAAGCTGTCTCACCTTGGTCCAGAAACCCAAAGACCGTGAGCCCAGCTATGCATTCTGTCTTTGTGAGTTGCTTATCTCTGCTATTTATCACAGTGATGGAAGGCAAACTAACACACAGCAGCAGCTGGTAGAATGCATGGCTACCATAACCAGAGGGCTGTGGAGGAACAAAGTAGCAGGGTGTTGTCAACAGCCATGAAAAAGAGATGGGCTCTGCTGACGTGATCCAGAGATCACCTCCATAAGGCTTAGGACCAGGATCTAAGAGCGCAGTAAGTTATGATGACTTTTCAGTCTCTTTGAGACTGTGGGGGAAGTGTGGGTTCCTGAGGATGGGGACCTGGGTTTTGTAGCCATGGTCACAAGTCTTCCCATGACGAGCTGCCTCTCCACCTTCTCTAGCTCTTCTCATAGGGAGGAGTGGTCACTAGGGGTCTAGGAATCTTACCAGGATAGCCGATTCAGGGTTCTGCGTGTTCTACCGATGATCTATTTCAAATGTCATCTGCTGGAGTCATTTAAAATACATAAAGAACCTGGAAGAAGAGAGCTCCTGAAGGACTCAGATTCCCTCTAGAACAGTGGATCTCAACCTTCCTAATGCTGAGATCCTTTAATACAGTTCCTCATGTTGTGGGGACCTCCAACCATAAAACTATTTTTTGTTGCCATGGTATAACTGTCATTTTGCTATTGTTATAAATCAAAATGTAAATATCTGATATTCCTGATGGTCTTGGACAATGCCTGTAAAAGGGTTGTTAGGACCCCCCAGAGGGGTCATGACCCACAGGTTGAGAACAATTGCTCTAGAAGGCTCCATGCTATCAACCCAACCTAGCTAGCAAGGATAAGTCTCCAAGGATTGAGAGAAATGGCAAAGATCTGACTGAGGGGATCTTGAGATCCAGGGCATTTGAGCTCGAGAGTAGTGCCAGCAAAGAACTTTTTTAAAATTTTTTTTCCTACTTCCATGAT
>NW_026075783.1:0-1377 GCF_014885135.2 Alexandromys fortis
GGCTCCAAAGCCACAGAGAAACCCTGTCTCAAAAAACAAAAAAAAAACAAAAAAAAATAAATAAATAAAAACATGGAGATGGTTTGGAAAGATGGCTCAGGCCTGCCAGCAACCCTGACAATCTGAACAGGGCCGGTGCGGTGATGGCACACACCTTTAATCCCAGCACTTGGGAAACAGAGGCAGGCAGATCTCTGTGAGTTCATGGCCAGCCTGGTCTACAAGAGCAAGTTCCAGGACAGGCAACAAAGCTACACAGAGAAATCCTGTCTTGGAAAACAAACAAAAACAAAACCCAAAGATACTTATAGTCTTATTTATTGGTGTTACCTTTCCTATGCCCTGACAAGCCATACAGCTCAGAGAACACAAAGGCAAGGCTGTGGAGTACCAACTTGCCTCTGCCCTGTGGTTCCTGCAGCTAGTCAGGGCTCTTCTCAAAACACAGCTCTTTACGTCAGAGGAAGGAAATCGGTTGCTCTCCTTGGCTAGCTTACCACAGACCTCGCTGACCTCGAAACGTCAGGATCATACAGTCTGCTAAGACCGGTATTTTCTGGTTACCTTAGGCACTGGGTGATGGGCACAGAGAGCTGTACAAACAGAAGTATGACAACTTATTTCCCAAAACAAAACATAGAAAGCTGTGCACTGCTGTTCCGGGTTCCCCACAATTTTTGGTGATTAAGAACTGGCAGTAATCTAAGGAGCCACTGTGCCTGCCACAACCTAAGGGTACCCCAACTATATAACCTTAAGGGTACCCCAACTGTAACCCTAAGGGTACCCCAACTGTAAGTGCAACTGTTTTCCTGCCTGAAAATGCAAGTGAGATGCCGCCTAGCAGGTATGGCCCGGCATCAGAACTGTTTCCTTCTGCACACAGTACACAAACGCCATTGGGTAAGGGAATGAAACGCAAGAAATGTGCAGACCAGCAAACAAAACGGGGAGACAGCAGAATTGACTCAGTTTCTCTGACAGGATATAGGAGAAGTAAATAGAAATAACCATAGTATTGACCATTGCTTCCTTTTTTTAAAAAAAGTTTCTTTTGTTTACTGTTTGTTTGTTTGTTTGAGACATGGTCTCTCTTCATATCCCTGGTTGTCCTGGAACTCACTACGTAGACCAGGCTCAACTCAAACTCAGATAGAGCTGCCACTGCTTCTGGAGGACGGGGGTGGGGGTGGGTGGGGGGGTGTAGAAGGCGTGCGCCACCATGCTCAGCCTGACCATCTCTTCTTAAACTGAATCCAGAGTCATAAAAAAAAGGAACAGTAGGGCCGGGCGATGGTGGCGCACGCCTTTAATCCCAGCACTCGGGAGGCAGAGGCAGGCGGATCTCTGTGAGTTCGAGACCAGCCTGGTCTACAG
>NW_026075784.1:0-1340 GCF_014885135.2 Alexandromys fortis
CACACACACACACACACGATAAAGCTGGGCAATAGTGGCAAATGCCTTTAATTCTAGCACTCCGGAGGCAGATCTCTGTGACTTCCAGGCTAGCCTGGTCTTCAGAGTGAGCACCAGGATAGCTAATGTTACAGAGGGGCCCTATCTTGAAAAACATCATCATCTCCCACCTCCAAGCCAAACAAAACCCAACCCAAACCAACAATAATACTGTCCACAAACACCATCTAGTGTTAAGTGTCATGTTTTCAGTCCTAACATGATAAAGCTTTCCTTCTCTTCTGACTTTGTATAGAGAATACCCTTGCTAAACCTCTATCTTCCTCAAACTGCCTTCTTTTACCATGCTCTTCTACAACACTAAGGCTGCTTGGGCCCAACAAAGGGTTCTCTTAACTCCACTTTATGCCTCAGACTGCTGTTAATAAATAGCACACCTGCCTCCTGACACCAGAACTTGAACGTGAGATGCTCTCACTCCACAACTTCTCAAGCCTGGACTAATTATAGAGTTGTAGCACCTCATCTAGCTCCTCCCAAACTAAAAAAAAAAGGATTTCTTTCATTCATTCATTCATTCATTCATTCATTCATTCATTCATTCATTCTACAGTGTTCTGCCTGCATGTATTCCTGCATGCCAGAAGAGGACACTATATAGCATTAGAAATGGTTGTGATCTACCATGTGGTTGCTGGAAATTGAACTCAGGAACTCTGCAAGAGCAGCCAGTGAGTTTTTTAAAAAACACATCGAACTTCTATATCTTGCTCAATAATCACAAGAACATCTTGCCCAAACACATCATGTTTTATAGTCTAACATTCCTAATTTCCATCATTAAATACATTTTATATCCTGCATAACCACCACAGGCTTAAACATAAAAGGCACAAGGTTACTGCAGTGAATTCAGCAGGCTGCATTCTGAGACCTAGGTAAAGGCACATACTATGCAATCTGCTGCTCTTCTATTTCCATCCTTAGCTAGACTGTAAAATTCACTGACAGACCTTCTTTTCCCAACTCAGTGGTCTATTTTCCACAAGACTTACCTCTTCAAATAGAACTCTTATTTATTAGTGAGAAAAGGTCTCACAATGCACCTCTGGCTGGCCTATGCCTCCTGAATGCTGGATTACAATCATTTAACCCAATGTCAAGCTCTGGTCTATTGATTAATATTCACATCTCCATTATTCCTTCTATAACTCTCTTCTATAACTACCTTTTAACGTTAACGTCCAACCTATACATTCTGATTTTAGCTCTTTGCTTTGTCTTTTTTTTTTTTTTTTTTATTTTCGAGACAGGGTTTCTCTGTAGCTTTTTTGGTTCCT
>NW_026075785.1:0-1384 GCF_014885135.2 Alexandromys fortis
AGGCTGGGCGATGGTGGCACACGCCTTTAATCCCAGCACTCAGGAGGCAGAGGCAGGTGGATCTCTGTGAGTTCGAGACCAGCCTGGTCTACAGAGCTAGTTCCAGGACAGGCTCCAAAGCCACAGAGAAACCCTGTCTCGAAAACAAACAACCAAAAAAAAAAAAAAGATGATGCTGGGAGGATGTCATAACTTGGCTCATCTGAAGCTCAGCAGAAGTTGCCTAGAAAGATATAACTACAGGGTGACAATGTGAGGAAGTATAGGGCAGTCTTCAAATATGGCAGGCCAAGTGGACTATGCCAAGGAGTCTGGGATTACCAGGCTTAGATCTTAGCTGCTGCGGGTAGTGTACACATATAATTCCACCATTCACGGGCTGAAGGACAGGAGACTCTGGAGTTATAGGGCCGGTCTGAACTAAACACCATGTTCCAGGCCAATCTGTGCTGAAAATTGAGACCTTGGGCTGGGCTGGTGAGATGGTTCAGTGGCCCAGTGACCTGAGCTAGATCTCTAAGAACCACATACTGAGAGAACCGACTCCTGAATGCTGTTCTCTGACTTCCGCATGTCACAGGTGCTAGTATACTAATGCACACATATGTACAGACTCACAAATAAATATAATGAAAAAATAAAGGGTCTGATATGTATTTCCGTGGTAGAATGCTTGCCTAGAATACATACGAGACTGTGGGTCCAGTCCCCAGTACCCCAACTAAATAGCTTAAAAAAAAAATCAAAGACTAGAGAACCACCAAAGGTTCTTATGCAGAAAAGGAACTATATGACTATATTTTAGGAAGACTCCTCTGACTAGTGGGGAATGATGAGGAGACTAGAAGAAAGCTGGACAACTAAGGGAAGATGAAAACCATGGCATCCCCCTGCAAAATACAGGGTAGAGACAAGACTCTGCAGAAGACAAGGGTTGCTTTCTCGGCCTGACAGTTTAGTGAGGCCTTTCACTGTTAGTACGATTAAGAACATGAAGAGCCCTGGCCGCTCACTTCACCATGTTAAGCACAAAGCACATGCTAGTCAGGGGCTCCTTATGAAGAGCTACACTCTCAGGGTTCAGAAAAACAGATCACTTACCTGTATTCTAGTGTTTGTTGTATTTTGGATTTCTCTAATTTTTGACCCACCACGACCTGTTTAAAAAAAAAATAAAGAAATCTGTGATTATGAACTGAAATCTATGTAGTTCCCTCAGAGGCCTTTTTTTTTTTCTTGGTTTTTCGAAACAGGGTTTCTCTGTGGTTTTGGAGCCTGTCCTGGAACTAGCTCTTGTAGACCAGGCTGGTCTCGAACTCACAGAGATCCGCCTGCCTCTGCCTCCCGAGTGCTGGGATTAAAGGCGTGCGCCACCACCGCCGCC
>NW_026075786.1:0-1389 GCF_014885135.2 Alexandromys fortis
AGATGGCTCAGTGGTTAAGAGCATTGCCTGCTCTTCCAAAGGTCCTGAGCTCAATTCCCGGCACCCACATGGTGGCTCACAACCATCTGTAATGAGGTCTGGTGCCCTCTTCTGGCCTACAGACATACACGCAGACAGAATATTGTATACATAACAAATAAATAAATATTAAAAAAAAGTGAAGGAGTTTGTTGTTAGTAGGCTTGCCATAAAGAGTAGTAAAGGAAGTAAGGGAAGATGAAATATTTAAAAGCCCACTAGAGTTGAAGCCATATAATATAAAGAAACAACAACTTTAGTACAATCAGTCAACTACATAAACACAAATTCCGGCATGATTCGGTTTTTATTTATAATTTCTCTCTTTTGTTTTCTACATGAGCTTATAATATATAAAAATAACTTGCAGGAAGACACAAGGAATTAAACTAATAGTATTCTGTAGTTTATGGATGTTACTAAAGCTAATTTAAGTGAATTAGTTCAATTCAATTAAATTATTTTAATCTCCATGTGACCCCTAAGAAAACATCTTTTAAAAATATAAACATCTTTTAAAAAAAAAAGAGAAAAATGAGAAGAAGCTAAAATGGTGTAATGCAAAGAGCCAGTTAAACACAGAAGGTGAAGTAAGGAATTAGCTTTGGAGCCTGTCTTGGAACTAGCTCTTGTAGACCAGGCTGGCCTTGAACTCACAGAGATCAGCCTGCCTCTGCCTACAGGGTGCTGGAATTAAAGGCGTGCACCACCACCACCTGGTGGGAGAGTGGTTTACAGGAGCTTGCAGAAGCATTCCCTAATTGACTGAATGGTGTCTGGGAACCAAATTCACTAGCATGTCTCAAGCAGTGCATGACAGGACGGGGCTTCTCTTGAGAAGATGGACTCCTGCAGACACCTGTTGACTATGCTTACAAATTGTTGTTAGCTGCTGAGTCAGGCAGCCGCCAACAGAATACTCCAGATAGTTGCCAGCTTGCATTCACAGAATAGTTTACAGAAAGTGACAATGACGTCAGAACATCTCCAATGCAAACAAGACACTATTGAGAAGGATGCTGATCAGCCAAGCTACCAGAGTCGGCAAATCAACCTTTGGAACAGAATATCATCTAAGAACATAAAAACAGTTTTTCAATACTGAGGAGGAAGTATCTTATGTCATAATGCTGTGAGTTTGATTTTGCATTTTTACTTCTAAAGTTAAGTTAGAATAATTTGTACTAGCTTATGACTTCTGAAAAGAAGCTCAGCTGGGCGATGGTGGCGCACGCCTTTAATCCCAGCACTCGGGAGGCAGAGGCAGGCGGATCTCTGTGAGTTCGAGACCAGCCTGGTCTACAGAGCTAGTGCCAGGACAGGCTCCAAAGCCACAAAGAAACCCTGTCT
>NW_026075787.1:0-1311 GCF_014885135.2 Alexandromys fortis
GGGAGGGAAAGGGGAGGCGGCGGTGGGGAAGAGACAGAAATCTTTAATTAATTAATAAAGAAATAAATAAATTAAAAAAAAAGAAGCCAGGTGTGGGCCACTGGGCTGGTGAGTGAAGATACTGGCCATCAAGTACAATGCTGATTCCAGCTCAGCTCCTGGAACCCACAAGATAGAAAGAGAATTGATTCCTGTAGGTTGTCCTCTGACCGCCACACGTATGGCATGGCATGTGCACCCAAACATGCACATACACAAACATACACATGCACACACAAAGATATTTGTAATTTAAAAACTTTTAAAGGAATATTCAAAATAAAATCTGGGTGTGTTTGGCTGGTTGGAGAGCTGTAAGAACCCATTTGTCGGCCAGGCAGTGGTGGTGGTGCACACCTTTAATCCCAGCATTCGGGAGGCAGAGGCAGGCAGATCTCTGTGAGTTCAAGGCCAGCCTGATCTACAGAGCTAGTGCCAGAACAGGCTCCAAAGCTACAGAGAAACCCTTCTCAAAAAAACATGGCAGGACCCTGAAGGTGGCCATGGGATGGATGCGCAGGGCCACCCCTTGCAAGGCCTTGCCAGCCAGCACCAGCATCTTCTGACTGCAATGGCA
This sequence comes from Alexandromys fortis, assembly GCF_014885135.2. NCBI lineage: Eukaryota > Metazoa > Chordata > Mammalia > Rodentia > Cricetidae > Alexandromys > Alexandromys fortis. The sequence continues at coordinate 617 of NW_026075787.1, forward strand.
GATGAAGCTTCTAGAGAGGGCTCTGGGCTCCCTGTCCAGCCCCCTTTTCTAGCAGAGCCCCCCCCCTAGTTCATTTCACCTTAATTCATCTGGGTCCCAGCAAAGATTTCGGTAGAGGACTGAATTCCACGGCCAGTCACATCCTTTGTACTCCCCGACACACATATACACACATGCACATGCTCACACCAGTATAGGTCATTCTGTTGCCTGTGTCCTGCACTGCAAAGCTGGCGTCTTTTGGAAAGTCTTCAAGGAGCAATCAATAAGCCACCTCTCCTTCCTTCTCTTATTTGTGTCAACTGCAAGGACAGGGAGCTGTGGTCACGCTCCCATTTACAGGCAAAGAAACTGAGGCTCCATCTGGCTACCCCAGTCCTTTTCTGCATCGCTGGAACATCTTGGGAACTTGTTCACGGGTCCCAGTGGTGGCTCAGGCCACTTCTGTCCCCACGCCTCCAGGGCCCAGCACAATGCCTGGTATTTAGTAAACCTTTGATGACTGATTGGCAAAGGAGGAAGAGGAAATTCAATCAGGACATAAAACATATTTAAGAAACAGCGGCCCAGGGGTTGGGGTGTGGCTCTGTGGTAGAGTTTGCTGGTGTGCGTAAGACTCTGGGTTCCAGCCCCAGCAAGAGAGAGAGAGAGAGAGAGAGAGAGAGAGAGAGAGAGAGAGAGAGAGAGAGAGAGAG
>NW_026075788.1:0-1340 GCF_014885135.2 Alexandromys fortis
ATGTCTGCAGGCCAGAAGAGGGCACCAGACCTCTTTATAGATGGTTGTGAGCCACCATGTGGCTGCCGGGAATTGAACTCAGGACCTTTGGAAGAGCAGGCAATGCTCTTAACCACTGAGCCATCTCTCCAGCCCCCTCTTTTTCTGTTTTAAAAAAAATGGCAGCTAGGAGAAGATGAGTGAAGAGGGGTGGGCTAGATCCACACCGTAGCCTCCACAGGTTTCCGCATTGATTCCTTAATGTGTCCTGATGCCAGCAAGAAGAGCGGCCCATCCGACAGATCTTGTACCTTGGGGACCTGCTGGAGACGTGCCACTTTCAAGCCTTCTGGGTAATGTCCTTTGGGTGCTGGAGTACTTGCCTCGCATGTGGGAAGCCATGGGTGCCATCCCCACCCAGTTCTTCATAAACCAGGCATGTTAGAGCATGTCTGCAATTCTAGAAGGTGGGGGCAGTAGAGTCATCCTCGGCTGCACGGAGACTTTGAGGCCAGCCTGAGCTATGTGAGAACCTGTCATGCAAAACATGCAAAAACAGTGGTGCCTGCTTAGTCCCAGGCTCTGTCCTCTCTCCCCATCTTCACATAGAGCCAGGACTGGCAGATAAGCCCTTGCGCCCATGTGGCTCGGTCTGACCCTGACCCTGTCTCCTTGTCCTGTGCTGTCAGGTGGAAAACTCTGCTCATCTGCTCTGAGCACTCTGTCTGTCCAGCCTTCACATGGGCAGCTGCCCAGGGAATGCTAACCCAGGCGGGTGGCCCTTGCCTGAAGTGCCTTTTTCTTTCTTTCTTTCTTTCTTTCTTTCTTTCTTTCTTTCTTTCTTTCTTTCTTTCTTTCTTTTTTTTCCTTTTTGAGATAGTGTAGTTTTGGAGCCTGTCCTGGAACTAGCTCTTGTAGACCAGGCTGGCCTCGAACTCACAGAGACCCACCTCCCTCTGCCTCCTGAGTGCTGGGATTAAAGGCGTGCACCACCACCAACTGGCACCTGCTAGACCATCCTGCTCGTTCAGAATCTATCTACTTTTATTCATGCATTTATTTTGAGGGTCTTGACTGTATGACCCTAGCTGGCCTAGAACTTGCTGTGTAGACCAGGCTGTGCTTGAACTCCCAGAGATCTGCTGCTGCTTCTGTCTCTCAGGTGGTGGGTATTTTTGTGATGTTGAGGATGGAACCCAAACCCTCACACGTGAGGCAAGTACACAAGCATTGAAGCACATCCCTATCCTAATTCCCAGTTCTTTTTCTGTTTTAAATATTTATTTATTTATTATGTATACAATATTCTGTCTGTGTGCATGTCTGCAGGCCAGAAGAGGGCACCAGACCTCTTTATAGAT
>NW_026075789.1:0-1372 GCF_014885135.2 Alexandromys fortis
GGCTGGAGAGATGGCTCAGAGGTTAAGAGCACTGACTGTTCTTTCAGAGGTTCTGAGTTCAATTCCCAGCAACCACATGATGGCTCACAACCATCTGTAATGAGATCTGGTGCCCTCTTCTGGCCTGTAGGGACACATGCACATGCGGGAGAATGCTGTATACATAATTAATAAATAAATCTTTAAAAAAAAAAAAAAAAAAAAAGAGAAGAAGCAGGCTGGACACTGCTGCTGGGTGAGTCTGGGTTCAAAGCCATCCTTCCAGCTACAGCTTTGGGCTCCACCGTGTGCAAAGTAAGGGACCCAGTCTGGATTGTGCTGCACTTTGGTGTTAAATACCACGCACGTCAGACATGTGGCATGAGAAAGCCGTGTGTCAGATCTGGAGTCCAGGAACACCTGGCTGCACTTGAGGTGGACACAGCCCCTTTTCTAGACCTCTTGTCTGCAGTGGATACAGAGGTTGAGAATAGAAGATGTTCTTCCTTTATTCCAAGGATGCGTTCTCTGCGGCTGTTAAACAACTAGCCCTGATGTTCCTTACCACTTTTAATTGAAAAAAAGTGTATGTCTGTGTATGTATATATTCATATGTATATGAATATGCAAACACACATAGATAAATAGATGATTGATAGGTAGATGATAGATAGATGGATGGATGTATGGATAGATAGATTGATTGATAGGCATATAGGTTGATTGTTGAGGGCTTGGATAGATGGCTCAGCTTTCTGCCAAGCCTGAAAACCTCAATTCAATCCTTCTGGCTCAAAAAATAAGTGTAATAAAAATGTATAAAAAATGTTGGAACTCCTCTATAGCATATAACTAAGCCAAAACCCAACTTTGATGGGTCATAGGTTGGAGCATGGTAAATAAATTAAAAACAACTGGACTCCATGTGCTGGTAAGCGAAGGAATGGTAGGCTAGTCCCATCATTGTAATGTGCGTAATAACTGACCTAGAGATACCCATGAAAATCAGAAAAGGGGCTTTTGTGTCTTAGATCTAACCGCTTATTTAAACCAGCAGACAGCCAAGTGATGTGATGGATGGTGTTGAAGGTGACCCCTCAGGAAGAGAGGGACAGTGGTCATCCTCTCAGAGCATCTGGCCTGCTCCCTGCGTAGACTGCTCCCATTAGAGAGCTCTTGGTCGAGGGAAATGAGGGGAATTAGGAGCTGGCGTTAAGAAGAGTGGAGAAGGGCTGGAGAGATGGCTCAGAGGGTAAGAGCATTGCCTGCTCTTCTAAAGGTTCTGAGTTCAATTCCCAGCAACCACATGGTGGCTCACAAGCATCTGTAATGAGGTCTGGTGCCCTCTTCTGGCCTGCAGGCATACACACAGACAGAATATTGTATACATAAT
>NW_026075790.1:0-1372 GCF_014885135.2 Alexandromys fortis
TGGCTGCTCTTCTTTTCTTCCACCATGTGAGTTCAGGGAATTGAACTCGGGTCATCAGGCTTAGTGGCAAATGTCCTTACCCACTGGCCCATCTCACCAGCTCCCATATTTTTTTTTTAAGGAATACACCATATACATTCTGTTTCAGATTAAACAAATCTTCCCAGATTCCTGTATGAATGGAAAGGGTAAATTATACTCCCTGTGCAATAGCAAATATTTTCTGCGTATATCTGCTCTTGATAAGTCATTATTATGAGTGGGTGGGTGGATGCATCAAGGGATGGGTAGATGGATGGCTAGGTAGGTGGGTTGGTGGGTGGGTAGGTGGGTGGTGGATGGATGGATTAGAGACTTATGGACGCATAGATTGATAGATAGGGCAGGCAGATGAGTAGTTAGTGGACGGGTGGATCAACATAAGTCAGAAGGCAAAAATTATTTCAGCACAAAAGAAAGGACTTAACTTCTGGAAATAATCTACTACACAAACTAGAAATAAATTTCAGGGACTATCTGCTTTACATTATCTGTAGGGCACACAAAAAGAAATATGTAAGAAGAATAGTGGAGATGAAAACCTGACAGGCAAGATATTGGTTAGGGATACTGAAATACTGAGTCAGAACAATTCTTGTGGTCAGAGAGTGGAGAATACTGAGTGGGAAGGGGGGAACTGAAGAAGGGAGGACGGGATGGAAGAAGGATTGGGGGAGAATATGACCCTGCTCTACGTTGTTCCATTTCTTTTAAATGTAGTGTTCATGGAGAGCAGTAAGTGATTTTCTTCAGCCCGAGATGTATGTTCCTAATTAGACTCATTTATGCTGCAATATTAAGAACATGCAACTGGTGGAGGCAGCAGAAAGAACGGGGAACCAGTTGAAGGTCAGTGCCTCGCCTGAGTTAATAAAAATCGTAAGGATTGCTGAGTTTTCTGCCCCTCTGTTTCTATTTGTCGTTGTGAAGACAAGAAATCTGTTCAACAGAATGTCAGGAGTGTGGGTTGTAGGGATTGTTTAAAATATATAACTCTCCTCAAGAGCCTCCAGAGAAGTAGCTCCCAATGTCACAAGTTGCTTATGAAAATGGAAATATTCTGCCCCTTAAATTTCCATTTGAAATCCTGTGTTCTGCAAAAGGGTTTCCATAACGTGGAAGAGCATGATGCAGGCTGCGTGCCTCTCTAGTAAAACCCAGTAAGTTCAACATCATAAAAGCCAGAGTTTCAGCTCCGTCCTTTTCTGCTAATTACCTCAGTGAATCTGTCCAAAGGGAGAAAGAGATGGAGAGGAAGGGAGAGAGAGGGGGAGAGGGAAGGAAGGAGGAGGGAAGAGGGAGGGAAGGGGATGGAAAGGGAGAACCAGAGAGA
>NW_026075791.1:0-1331 GCF_014885135.2 Alexandromys fortis
CCCTGTCATGACAGAATTAATAAAATCCTCATGCTTTTGCATCGGCTGTAGTGTGTGAGATGGTCTCTGGGGGCGACTCCTTCTCGGTGTTTGGACGCTAGAGTCCAACATTTGGTTCCCTGACCGGGAATCGAGTCGCTCCCAGACACACTCTAGACCCAGTTGGAGGTATAAAGAAACGAGCTCATTTTTATGTCTGTCTGTTTGTCTGTTTCTGTGTAATTGTGAATTAGTAATCTGAGAATTGTACCTGTGCAAGGCTAATATTTGAAGGGGACCAGGCAGTGGGACAGACGTGTCCAGGAACACTCCCTGGCCCAGCCGTGGAAGACGCTTCACTGGCAATTTGTGAAACTAGGAGCGACTAGGTCATCTTAGTTTCTAGTTATCACTCACTCCCTTCCAGGTTCGTATCAGTTTGTTGCGGTGCAGCTTCTGATTTTGAGTCTATGTCTGTCTTTTTGTTCTTGTGTATTTTCAGTTCTACACCAGAATGGTGGTGAGAGCACCAGCTTCTGGTTTTGAGTTTATGTCTGTCTTTTGTATTTTTTGTTTTTGTATGTCGGTTTGTCTTTGTTAAAATCCACCTGCAGGAATTCAGAACCTGGCACCGGCCCCCTGGCCATCATTTCGGAATTCCCTGATTCTGAAAGCAGCCCCACTGCTGGAGGAGATGGTGGCTGCCCCTCCCCAAGCCCTTTGTCTTCTCTCTTTCCTGTACAGGAGCAAAAGAAACCCAGAATCCAGGCACCTCTGGTTCTTTCTGGTGTCCAGCCGAGCATGACAGACTTCTCCCTCCTCCTCCCCCGGAGGAAGCACTTCGTTCCTGAGGAGCCCTGCTGGTCGGGGCCCTAGCCCCGAAAACTTCGATACTCAGCATCCACACTGGGACAGGGGAAGGATGAGAATGACTTCCCAAACATTTCCCCTTCACTCAGTAGCAGGCCAATTGCAATACTGCCTTTTTCTGCTTCTAATCTTTACTTACAACCCTTCCTTTTCTCGGGACCCTCAGACGGTGACCGGGCTTATAGAATCTGTTCTGGTTATTCATCAGCCTACTTGGGATGATTGCCAGCAGCTCTTACAGGTGCTCCTAACCACAGAGGAAAACAGAATGTCCCAGGAGCTGACAGCAGGCCAACCCAATCACCGGACAAGAAAGAGGATGGGACTTCAATACTCCAGCTGGTAGGGAGCAGCTCCGTCTTTATTGCCACAGTCCAGTTGGCGGGTCTAAAAAAAAAGGAGGGGGGTTGCAAAGCACCCCACTAATTTGCTAATTTGGCTAAGGTAAGAGCAAAGGTCTGATAGTACTCCTACAGGATTTT
>NW_026075792.1:0-1363 GCF_014885135.2 Alexandromys fortis
GGGGGAGCGAAATGGGAGACTGGGAGGAGTTGGAAACTTTTTTTCCTTTTCTCAATAAAAAATAATAAATAAATAAATAAATAAAAACAAAAAATGGAAGAAAAAGTTAATAAGAAGATTGAGCTAAAAGGCCAACCAGTTTATACTTAATGTAGACCTCTGTGTGTTTCTTTGGGACTTCATAGCTTCCTTGGACCATGACTGATAAAAACCATGCATGCTGTAAGAAGAAAACATTTAAGAAGCCTAGACTTAAGGCAGGTTTGCCTCATTCCTTTTTCTTTTCTTCTTTTGTTTTTCCAAGACAAGTTTTCTCTATATAACAGTCCTGGCTGTACTGGAACTCATTCTGTAGATCAGGTTGGCCTTGGACTGGCAGAGATCCACCTGCCTCTGCCTCCCAAATGCTGGGATTAAAGGTATGCATCACTACCTCCTGACTCATTTCTTTTTTTTTTTTTTTTTAGTGCCTCTGGTAGTTACTCACAATATCTCATTTTATACCTTCCCTTCCCATTTTATAGTTGCTACTTCATAAAACTTCTAACAGTGTTTTTACTCATCCCATTGACAGGTGTTTTCTTCTACACCTATTCTCTCACAACAGCGATACTAACTCTACTTTTTGCCTGTCCTTAGAATGTATCTAGCAAAATTATTGAGAAATAATTTATATGGGAAAACAGAACTCAGTCATATGCACATAATTTATTTCTTAACCAGTCAAAATATACTTAACACTCTACTTTCTCCACATTCTTATACTTTATAGCATTCTGAAAGAGTGGGCAGCTCTAGGTTTGGAATCTGATTATATCACCTTCGTTTTCAGATGGTTTTATTGGGGGCAGGAGATTAAACAAACTCTCAAACTGTATTCCAAACTTGTATAGGTCTCTGTGTAGTCCTGGATGTCCCTAAAACCATAACTTTCCACCTGCCTCAGTATTACATAGTGCTGGGATTAGAAGGATGACTTACCGAGCCCTGATCGTCAGAGTCGCCTTATATGTAAATGAATATATTTAAGAGTATCTGTAGCTGTCTCCACCTAGCTATTGGCCATTCAGCTTTTATTACACCAGTCACAGCAATACACAGTGAACACCTATCCCATAATAGTAGAGTTAACCAAAGGAGGTTATTTACTTCTCTCTAAACAATTTTTATGGGTCTAATAAAAAGAAAATGAAGTTGAACTTCCAAAAAGTATTCATAACACACAAAGAGTTATAGAAACTCTAACTTTAGATAAAAGTGTGTTAAGTACTGGGTTTTGATTCTACTTCATGTTCTGGCTTTGTGGGAGCCTAGCCAGTTTGGATGTTCACCTTCCTAGACCAGGATGGAGCGGGGAGGACTT
>NW_026075793.1:0-1373 GCF_014885135.2 Alexandromys fortis
TCAACTATGTTCATAGCAGCTTTGTTTGTCATAGCCAGAACCTGGAAACAACCTAAATGCCCCTCAATTGAAGAATGGATAAGAACAATATGGTATATTTACACAATGGAGTACTACACAGCAGAAAAAAATAACGACAGCTTGAATTTTGTAGGAAAATGGATGGATCTAGAAAACATTATTTTGAGTGAGATAACCCAGATCCAGAAAGACAATTATCACATGTACTCAGTCATAGGTGGTTTTTAAACATAAAGCAAAGAAAGCCAGCCTACAAACCACAATCCCAGAGAACTTAGACAACAATGCGACACTAAGAGAGACTTACATAGATCTCATCTACATGGGAAGTAGAAAGTAGAAAAAGACAAGATCTCCTGAGTAAATTGGGAGCATGGGGACCTTGGGGGAGGATTGAAGGGGGAGCGCTGAAGGTGGGAGGGGAGCAGAGAAAAATGTAGAGCTCAATAAATATCAATAATAAAATGACCTAAAAAAAAAAGAAACCATACTCGTTAGGGCACTTCTTCCTGTAACTGCTTACTTATACCCTCAGGACCAGATTGGGCCTCATCGCATATATAGCTATTTGGTGATGGATTGTTTCTATGCACCATCCCACTTCATGGCTTTGTGGGTCAAGTAATACCCAGTTCATGGTGAGCAGCTCAGGCCACATGATATAAACTGGCACCTTATTATCAAATGTTTAATTTCCACTGTGGTTCAGCTAGAGGGCTATGCCAAAGACCCCAAAGAGCATCCCAATAGGCCACTGACACCTCAAGTACTATTGGGTCTGCTGGATCCTATGGTCCAAGTGTTAGAGCAGCCTGCACAGCAGCCTGGACCTGTTCTGTTTTATGGTCGGAAAAAACACACCCAAGTGAAAATGTGCTCTCTCCAAAATCCAAATAGACCCACTAGGCATTATGCTTCTTTCTTAGTGACAGGAGAGGCCAGGTATACCTTAGAAGGAATATCTCTCTGCGTGTCCCATACCTTTAGACTCCTAGAAAGTTTACCAAGGTAGAAGGCTCTTGAATTTTGGTTAGTTTTAGTTCCCATCCTCTGATATGCATATGTGTTGCCATCAAGTTCAAAATTGTCATTGCCTCCTGCTCACTTGGTCCAATCAAATAATGCCATCAATATAGTCCTTGATGATGGCACTAATTTGTTTTGGGTTCTGTAACTCGATTAATTAAAACCCCGAGTCAGAAATTAGGGTTCAATCTGGAGGTCAGAAAAGCAAAACAGCCAGACACTGGCTCTTACCTTGACCTCAGTCTGAAATGGTGATCCTGCCTCCAGGATTCTCAGAATGAGACTGAGTGAGAGCTGTCTGTCTCTCTTTTTTTTTTTTTTTTTTT
>NW_026075794.1:0-1320 GCF_014885135.2 Alexandromys fortis
GGGCGGCCGGGTGCCGGGGACGCAGCCCTGCCGCCGCTCCTATTTCAACAGATGGTGCCCAGACGTGATGGGCTAAATCCACTTAAAAACCTGAGAAGGCTTAAAAATAAGGGAGAGAGAGTTTACGCACATTATTAGAAATGGGTTAGAACAATATGTAAGAGCTAGCCAATAAGAATCTGGAACTAGCCGGGCCAAGCAGTTCTTAAATGAATACAGTTTGTGTGTTGTTATTTCGGGCATGAGCTAGCCAAGCGGCCGGGGTGTTGGGGACGCAGCCCCGCCGCTCCTTATTTCAACATCCCATCAGTGCTTCCCTGCACGTGTCTGTGCACCACACGAATGACTGGCACTTACAGTGGCCAGCAGAGATAATGGGATCTGCTGAAGTTGTGAGCTACTATGTGTGCCAGGAACTGGTCCTCTAGAAAAGCAGCCAGTGCTCTTAACCGCTGAGGAATCTCTCATCTCTGAGTAGACAATTATTAAAGGACCCGATTGCCTACCTGAAATACATCTCCACATGAACACCATGTCTCTCTCTCTCTCTTACACACACACACACACACACACACACACACACACAGAGGGAAAGAGGGAGATTAATGTAACAAACATTTAAAAGAAAGAAAAAGAGGTCCAGCCAGATGGTTCTGCAGGCAAAACTGCTTATTAATGACCCGAGTTCAATCTCCAGATCACATGACAGAAGGAAACTACCAACTCCCAAAAGTGGCCCTCTGACCTCCAAGTGAGCGCACTCGTTATACACACACATCCACTAATTCTTACAAAGTCAAAAGTGAGGAGAGAATAACAGAGGAGCCTAAAGTATACCTATCTATGCACGAAATTGTGAAGGAATATCGTTTTCAACTATATCTTTAATAACTCAGGAGAGAGCATGAGTGAAAGAGATAAAGGGAGGGAGAGGGAAAGAAAAGCAAGATAGCTCAGTGGGTCTAAAGGCACTTTACCAAACCTGAAAACCACAGATTAAACCAGAGATGATCAAACTACATGGTAAGACCTAACTATACGTTATCTTCTGTAGACATAGATTATATTCAAAGATACATACATAGGCCTTCAAAGGATAGAAAGACAGACTTAATAGACTATAAAGAAGTCAGAGTAGCTATGGAGAGATACAATATAGACAAAAGTAGACTTAGGCCGGGCAATGGTGGTGCACGCCTTTAATCCCAGCACTCGGGAGGCAGAGGCAGGCGGATCTCTGTGAGTTCGAGACCAGCCTGGTCTACAAGAGCTAGTTCCAGGACAGGCTCCAAAGCCACAGAGAAACCCTGTCTCGAAAAC
>NW_026075795.1:0-1343 GCF_014885135.2 Alexandromys fortis
CTGACTCAGCTTCTTTCTCCCAGCATTCTGTTCTGTCTACTCCGCCTATCTAAGCTGCTGTCCTATCAAAAGGGCCAAGGCAGTTTCTTTATTAACCAATGAAAATAACTCTCCTCCATCATTTCCCCTTTTCTGTTTAAACAAAAAAGGTTTTCATTTTAACATAGTACAATTACATATAGCAAAACAGCTATAAAGCAAGAATTTCAGTTACAATATTTATATCTATTTTATCTTTTATCATAACTAAGGAAAACTATAACTATCCATTCTTCAATGCCATCAAAGACTCCAGAAGGATATAATATTACCTAAGCAAACAAAAAGTCCAAAACTCTAGAAATGAAAGAGACATCTCGCTGTCTGGACAGTCACCCAAAGTTCTTTTGTACCATTGGGGCATCCATCTTCAGCCTATAGGCTCATAGTATCCAGCAGACTTTTCCATGAAGCAGGAAATTTCCAAAGACAGTTCAGTCACTTTCTGCTGTGTCCTGCAGAATGTCTCACAGACTCTTTCATGAGTCAGGAACCCCAAAAGACCATCTCACCTTTAGGCAAGTTCAGCAGTCCTTTTTCTGTGGGTTCCAGTTTATGCAACAGTCCAGGGAAGAGCAGTTTCTTGCCCAAATGGCTATCAAACTCCATAAGGAGCCTCTTCGATGCCCATCTTCCTTTTGAAGTAGATTGGTGTTGCCCGGAGCAGAGTGTCTCATTGTCATGAAAAGCCCTAAGTTATTAAAACATTAAATGCCATATTCTGTAATCTTTGAAAGATATGAAGAATGCCTATCTGACATATATCTATGCACATCTAGAAAATCTAACTGACATGGCTACAAACGACTATTATTGATGATTATCCATTAATAACCTATATTTCCTAATTATACATTACATTTTAAAATGAACTACACAATCACAATACCTTAATAAAGATCAGAAATACATATACATATAACAAAATTGGCCTTAATTTAATACCAATAAAGCAATATTTATACCAATGTAAATTATTCATATCTATATCATATCCCCCTTTAAATGTAACAGAACACTTATAAACAATATTTGGGAACACAGGCACAGTTTTTTCTCTCCAAACTGCTTCCTGCTGAATGGGGGCACTGTTATTCAGGTCTTTTATGGGATAACCTGTTTGCTAGGTTCATCTCAGTCGGCAGTTGAGCAAAGTAATTTTTTGAGGGTGTTCACAGCACCTTTCAGGATGGTGTGGTCTATCATACCATATTGGGATAGAAGCAATCCACAGGGTCTCATCTTCTGTGAAAACAAAAGACCCTCTCCAAAGCATCATATCCTTAGACCCAAATTCTGAAATC
>NW_026075796.1:0-1317 GCF_014885135.2 Alexandromys fortis
CCCCCCCCCCCCCCCCCCCCCCCCCCCCCCCCTTCAGAGGCAGCCTCTGCTCCTCCTCCCAATACACCTCCCCCGGAGCTCTGTTGTATTGTGTGGTGAGACTTTGTGGCAGCCCTTGACCCCTTGGCCCTAACCCACCACTGCTAAACTACCACACTACCAAAGTGACAATCGGATGTAGAATTCACAGCAGCAAAAATATACACGGGAGCAAATGTGAGGTCTCCAACATGCCAAGGAAAAGCAACACTCATTTCAGAGTCTACACCCAGACAAAGGGGCACGTGGCTTGCGCGAGTGTTGTGTATGTGAAGGTATTCCCTGCTCACAAAGTTAAGAACAATTAAAAGAGAACAAAAATTGTTGTTTTTTTTTAAAGCAAAACAAAAAACAAAGGAGTGAAAAGGAAATATTATCCATCTTCCCACAAAAGCTGAGCAAGGTTATTACTGGAGTTTCCCCGGCAATTACTAAAGGAAGTGGGAAAATAAGAGGAAAGGAAGGCTGCAATTATGGACTAGAAAATAGCATTAATTACTAGCTATAAAAATAGAAACAATCATTATTATTTCTTATTTAAAGCCATGGGGGATAACACTGTGGAGAATAAAGCCTTGAAAGGTGATGGTGGGCACAGTGATGAGGCAAACGGGCTAAGCTTCTTGTTTGTTGGAGACTTATAATTTATATGGGTTAAAAATCTGAATGTTACCAGGAAAACAAGTGAAATAGTAAATGAAAGAAAGAGAAGGAAGGAAGGAAGGAAGGAAGGAAGGAAGGAAGGAAGGAAGGAAGGACAGACACGAAGGAGAAGGCTTATTGTGGACAAAAGGGAGAGCAAAGTTAGAGGCAGAGGCATCTGGGAGAGTCCAGGGTGAACATGGCCACATTGAGCTGGGCCATGTGAGGAGAGAGGAGGAGAGGAAACGGGAAAGGAGAGAGGAGCCACCAACCAAGGGGGATGGCCTGGGCCAAGAGTCTGGCCATGAGAGAAAAGGGTAGACCCAAAAGAGGGACCAGGAAACCAAAACTGCTGGATTATGTAGGGAAGGGCAGCCCATCCCCTGGGCTAGGGAAGTTTAGGATAGGGGGCAGGGTATGCCAGCCAGGAGGGCCTGGTAACAGGTAGAGATTGAAGGGATTCATTCAGAAGAGGAAAGGACTCAGCAAAACTAGGAAGGGATGTGAGAAAGTTGCAGAGTGCATATAAGAAACATACAAACAGGGGCTAGAGAGATGGCTCAGTGGTTAAGAGCATTGCCTGCTCTTCCAAAGGTCCTGAGTTCAATTCCCAGCAACCACATGGTGGCTCACAAC
>NW_026075797.1:0-1371 GCF_014885135.2 Alexandromys fortis
CACTTCCCAGCACACATGCGGGACTTTACAACCATCTCTAACTGGGGCTACAGAGGTTCTGAGTTCCTGTTCCATGGGCACAGCAACCTCAGTAGACAAAACCTTATCCAAATAAAACATAAAATGAGTAAAATATTTAAAATCAGTTTATGGGTTCTAGTAGTGTTCCTGTTTTGTGAAGCCCATTTTAGTCCCTCCAACCCTGCTGATCTGTGGAAGTTTAGCACAATCCTCACTGCCACTTAGGACACAAGCCTTCAGTTCTCTTCCCTGGCACCGACAATGGCAGAGTGGATAACGGCCCATCATGCCCTTGTGAAAAGTGAGACAAGGAGGCCTAAGGGGAAAAAGACAACAGCACCTGGCAGTGTGTTTATTGACTCGGCTTTGAAAAATAATATTTATTGGTTTTGAAAAAGAGATGGAATTGATTAATTAAGCATTCAAAATTTTTCTTTCTGAACGTGGTTCTGTTGTTATATATTGGGAATATGATTTTTTTATTCTTCTCTGATTTCTATCTCCTTCTATAGTGGTATATTATTTGGGTTTTAATAAAGAAAGTTTACCTGAAGGTCAGTGGGCAAAGTAGCCATACTATTCAGTTATACAGGACAGGGACTGGTGGCACACACCTTTAATCCCAGGACTCCAGTGACAGAGCCAGAGAGAGATATCTGTGAGTTCAAAGCCATCCTGGGCTACTTGGGATTGAATATGCCTTAAAGGGGAAACAAAGCTCACACAAAGGTGAGCCCAACACCTGGTATTACACGCCTTTAATTCCAGCCCTAGTGAAGTTGAGGCAGCAGTTATATGGCTGCATGGAGAAAGGCCTATAACAGGAAAGAGAGGAACTCAGTGGACTCTGGAGTGTGGAGACTTCAGCATTCATGGAGACAGGATCTCACCCATTTCCATTCTGAGGTAGAGGTAAGATACAGTGGCCGACTGCTTTTCATTTCTGTTATTCAGGTTGAACCACAATATCTGTCTCTGGGTTTCCATTGTGCTAAATCTTCCTTCTGTGCAATTGTCAGAAATTCATACTCTCTTAGAAACAGGGTCAATGCCTGGTTATACCTCTCTCCGCACTCCTTTTCTGACTCTCCTTGTTTTTCTTCCACAACTCTTTCCATAATAGTGTGTAGTAGTAGATTTACAGTTTAATTACAGCCAAGCACCCTGTTGATTTAAGCTTCAAAGTTGAAAACAACATGTTCATATTTATGTTGCTAGCCATGTTGTTGTCATACAACACACTTTTATCAACAGGAATTGCTTTTTAAAAACCCTAATATAACTCTAAAGCCATATCTGACAACTCTGAGGCGAATTTTGAAGCTTCTAAGCAGAAATGCCCCCCCCCCC
>NW_026075798.1:0-1349 GCF_014885135.2 Alexandromys fortis
TTGTGAAAGAAATAAACATGAATCCATAATAATTTTTAAAATCCTATGAAAAAAATTGCAAAGGGTAATAGTAAAATTTTGATGGAACACAATAAAGCCAGCATTTGAATATTGTTTTCAATTAAAATTAGGTTCTTTGTGTTGCAGAATTGGTCATTTCAATTGCTCTACAAGCCCTAAAGGAATCCGTGGTGTCACACAATGGTGATCCTAACACTTAGGAAGTCGAGGCATGAGGATCATGAGTTCAAGACTAGCTTGGGCTAAATAGAAACTTTGAAGTCAGCATGAGCTACAGGACAAAATTTAAAAGTCTTAAAGGAACTAATGAAGATCCACAAATCTTCACAGTCCTACAAAATTCGTATAAGATTCCCAGGGCTTATTCAGGCAGCTTCTGTTTCACTGGGATGAAGAAAAGCTGCTTTGAAAACGCTTGATAGTTATCCTGGCATTAAAGCTATCTCTGCTAGAACATTTCCAATTCAATAAGAACATGACAAGCCAATTAAAAATGGACAAAAGAACTGAAAATATATTCTTGCAAAGAAAATATTCAGTGACTAGTAAGTAAATGGAAGGATATTTAAAATCATTAGGTAAAGAAAATAGTGAGGTAGCACTGTATCCACTGTGATAGCTGGATTCAAAAGTTGTCAGGAGGCTGGACAAGATGGCTTAGCCAGAAAAGGCTCTTGCCTCCCAGCCTGGTAACCTAAATTCAAGCCCAGGACTCAAAAGGTGAAGGGAAAAAACAGACTCTTGCAAGTCGTCCTCTGACCTCCACTTCTTTGTGTGCCATTGTGTGTGTGTTCACAAACCATAAATACATATAAAGAAGTTTCCAGACTGTTGGAGAAAAGAAGTTGTTGAGCTGGCAGTGTAGTTCAGTGTTAAAGCTTTTGTATAGTGTATTTGTGGCCCTGGCTTCAAGCCGTAGCACCATAACCTCACAAAGGCTGTAGACATGATGTCAAGAAGTCAGAAGTCTCATGCCTTACGTAGTCCATCCTTCAAAAAGTAGATGATCACTTCCCATCTACTAGCATTGTAGAACTTTAAGACAATTCTGAAACCATTTCTGACAACTCTCAGTACTTCCCCTCTTCCCCTGGGAACCAAGGACATAACAGCTATGCATGCATGTACTGAGATGTTGGGAACTTTCCATCTCCCTGAACAGAAGCAAGATAACCCTTAGGTGTTGACTCAGTTACTGATGTTTTGACTTAGTCCCTGGGAAGGGGCAAAGTGACCCTCAGAAGTTTCCCTTTACCTCATCTGATCTGGCAACCGCTCTCCAGCCAATTATTGGTAATAGCCTTTTTTTTTTAATAAGGCAATCATAA
>NW_026075799.1:0-1371 GCF_014885135.2 Alexandromys fortis
ACAAAACTCAGGATAATAAAAATTGACTTGGAGATGTGTGTCTAACTACTCACCTCTCTGCTAACAGTGTTCAAACCCAGGTTCTAAATTTTTAAATAAGAAACAACGTATGTTTAATAAATAAGGCATATTTAATAAATAAGTTCTGTAAATTCCTAAGGTCTGTTCTCACTATCAGAAACTGACCAAAAAATATAGGTATAATCCCTTTGTCTTTGCAACTGTATTTATTTTGATGCTAAAGGATCTTTAATGTTTTAAGGTTAACAGTGATAAAACTATAAAATCCTAGTCTTATAAAAGCTACTAACTTCTTGTAAACTGTTAGAAATATTTTAGCCATACAAGTTAATAGCCTTAAAAATGATCAAATTCTTTATAATGTGCTCAGAACTACAGCTGTGATCATGCTGAATACAAACATAATTCATTTACAAATACAAGCTTTTATTTAGCCTTCATATATGCTGTCAAAGTTAAACCTAAAGCAAGTAGCTAAAAACAAGGAAAGTTCGTTTCAAATCAGGTATAGTTAATAGATGGCTCCTGGTCAAATTAAACATCCATCTACTCATATGCTCACAGCATTAGCAAAATAAGAAATTTTATCTTATCTTTTATGTCAAAAAGTGGAAATAGTTTTTTCTCATTCCAGGCCTTTTAGGCACTGAAAACCCAAACCACTCAGACTCCTTTATACTGGTGATTACTAAAACTTCATTTTTTAAAGTTTATATTTTTGTACAACATCACAAAAAAATTTAAATGACAACATAAACAGGCCTTGAGATGTATTTTAAAAGGAAAATTGGAGTAAATTGGAAGTTTTTTAAAGATTTCTTCTGAATAATGTGGTGGTCATGGAATACAAACATAATTCCGGGTTTCTCAAATTTCTGTGGAGACCAAAGAAGTATTGAACCAAAAATACAATTAGTAGAAGTTAGATTATTTAGAAGTTTTCACCTAAATTCTCAATAAAATACTGGCAAACCGAATCCAAGAACACATATCCATTATGATCAAGTAGGCTTCATCCCAGAGAGGCAGGGCTGGTTCAACATACAAAAATCTATCAATGTAATCCATCATACAAATAAACTGAAAGAAAAAAAAACATATGATCATTTCATTAGATGCTGAAAAAGCATTTGACAAAATTCAACACCCCTTTATGGTAAAGGTCTTGGAGAGATTAGGGATACAAGGTTCATCCTAAATATAATAAAAGCAGTATACAGCAAGCCAACAGCTAACATCAAATTAAATGGAGAGAAACTCAAAGCTATCCCACCAAAATCAGGAACACGCCAAGGCTGTCCACTCTCTCCATACCTCTTCAATATAGTGCTTGAAGTTCTAGCAATAGCA